>NW_009722186.1:11979-24933 GCF_000703405.1 Apaloderma vittatum | reverse complement strand
TTTTTTCCATTTTTTTAAGTCTCTGTGAAGTATTTAAGAGTTGTAAGCAAGATCAGCGTTGTACAGTTGCACTGTAGTTGATGCTGGGATTGTATCTTGTGCAGTTCTTTCAAAACAATTATGTTTTGGTTTGTTTGGGTTTTTAATCTATGGAACTCACCGGGAATTTTTAGGTTGTTGAATTATTTTCATACTGCCCAAGTACTGAGATTTTACTGACTGAGCAGTGAAAGAAGGTTCCACATCTTTCATTTGAGAATGCAGTTTAGTAAGTATTCTCTGAAGAGCTTGCCACTAGAAGCCAAAAGATCAGAGCTGTGTTTCTTACTCCCCTATATGACTATTAGAAAAATAATTTAAGAGCTTTGCGAAATCAGGTGCTCCTTTTACATAAGAGGCTTACTTAGAAAGATAATAGTTTTTTTTTTTCTATTTGGTCGACTTGTCTTCTGAGGTGAACTGAGATAAAATAATTTTTAATTATTGAAATAAGTTTAAAGTTACAGATTTGAAGGTGTGATATTTCATAGAGCGCTAGACCTGCAGGCTTCAGTCCAACTGAAGAGTGAACTGCAGTAGCAGGGTTTTAATAAGCTGCCAGGCTTGTTTGTTTGGTTTTTTTGTTTGCTTAATTTCTGTTACTACTTGTCTCCTGGGCTTGTGTCAGTAACACGTTTTTTTGCTACCTCATGTGCCGCTGGTGACATTGACAGTGCTGCTGAATCAGGCTTTGATATTCCTGACTGTTCTTCATTATACCCAGTGAGAACTTCGGCTGGTCTCTGTCCTGTTTGGAAAACATGTGAGATGTATAGTAGGTCTTTTGTCACAGGTGCATCTATGGTCAGAGATGTTCTTTTTTTCCATGTTAGGAAAGTTAGCTTATGTGAAAGGTAAATAAATTGTTTTTCTTTCTTGTTGATAAGTGTTTAAGATCATTTCTCTAGTAATTCGTGTCTTTGTAAATTATTTTGTTAGGTATTTATTGCACAGTCAAGGGCATCTGGAAGCCATCGAGATGTTGAAGATGAGGAACTTACACGAATCTTTGTTATGATACCAAAATCCTATACAGAGGAAGATCTACGAGAGAAGTTTAAGGTACTGATTCACAATTTGTTAATTGTTAGTTTACATTGCCTTTGTCTTAATTTATTCGAAGGGCTTAATGCATGCAACTTGAGTGCATTTTCAAGGATTGCCAATTAATGTGCTTTTTAATTGTTCTAGATGTATGGAGACATTGAATATTGCAGCATTATAAAAAACAAGACTACTGGAGAAAGTAAAGGTTTGGGCTATGTGAGGTATTTAAAACCATCGCAAGCTGCCCGAGCAATTGAAGAGTGTGATCGAAGTAAGAATCTGACTGAATTCTTTCAAGTTTTTCCACAATAAGTGTATATCATCATTAATGTACCTTTAGTTTTTAGTTTTGTTTGCGGGTAAATTGTTTGTGATGTAGACACATCTAGGGACAAAGTCCTGTTGCAAATAAAAAAATAGCATCATTAACATTCATTGAGAACAGTCACCTGATTACATTCTTGCAGGATCAAACTGCAAGTAAGATCAGTAAAAAGAGTTTGGAAATCGATACAGAGTTTCTTTCATGCATTATTATTGGCCCTTAATGTAGGCTTCATATGCAGGAAAACCTCATTTCAGCATATTCCTGGGAATATGTGGTTTTAATCAAGTGTTTTTGGTAAAGAATAAATTTATATAAAAATATATTTGATAATCTGTAGGAATTCTGTCATGATTACATTTATTTAAAAAAAAAAATCTTCCTAATTGAAGTTTAGTACTTGCTTGTTTGTTTTTAATGTAACGATGAATCGAATTAAGGACTTTGTAGGCTTTATGACCAGCCATTTGTCATTTATGCTCTAGTACCAAAAAATGTTAATGAATTTTAGTCCTGTGGAAGGCCACCAAGGTGGTCAGGGGCTGAAGCACATGGCTTTTGAGGAGAGACGGAGGGAACTGGACTTGCCTATCCAGGAGAAAAAAGACTTTGGGGGAAACCTAACTGAAGGCTTCCAGTCCAGCCTCCTGTGCTATGTTTGCCTCGTCACAAATATGGAGCAACGTAGTGTGGGTGTGGTTGTTTTTCTGTTATTCTTGCATGTCTGGGTTTTTTTTCCCCACTAGTAATATATGTGGTGCTTGTACATTGTATCTGACATCTGTGGTTCCACAAAAGTTGTGTTTGTGACAGTTCTTGTGTAGGAATACAAGTCTGAGATTACTTAGCGGTTAAATGTCACTTGAACCTCACAGCAAAAAGGAAATAACAGTAGTTGGATAGCCTGAGAGTAATGCGTATTTCTTTCATAAAATCAAAACCTAGATTATACATGAACTGCAGTTACAGCACAGAAATTCCCTCTAGAGTATCTCCGAATCCTGCCAAGTATCGCAGAACGGCCAAAGTTGGAAGGGACCTCTGGAGGTCATCTTGCCTGACCCCTCTGCTTAAGCAGGGTCACCTGGGCACCGTGGTTGCCCAGGACCACGTCCAGATGGCTTTTGAATGTCTCCAAGGATGGAGACTCTACGACCTTTCTGGGCAACCTGTGCCAGTACTCAGTCACTCTCGCAACAAGTAGATTTTGTTCTGCTTGTCTTGTGACTAGGAGTAGTTCTATGTGGAAGTTGTTAACTTCCACACAATTATTGTGCCAGACTTAAAGGGTTGTACATCAGTTATTTTCCTAAAGCCAGCACTTACTGTGTTTTCTGAATAATATGTTCCTAAATATGGTACTTGGAAAATGTGGATCTTGTCAGGTAATTCAGGTGTGCTGAAGTGGTGTTATATGTGTGGCTGTTTCTTTCAGGCTACAGAGCCATTTTGGCTGAACCTAAAAATAAGTCATCTGAGTCTTTTGAACACGAGTATTACAGTAATAACACAAGGCAAGAACCAAGAGGAAATACGCTTCCTTTCTGTAAGTCACAGCTTTTCATACTAAAAATGATCTTGAGTCTTGACTATGGTCACAAACTAAGATTGCAGTTTGGAAGAACGGATGTTGGGGTTAGAAAGGAGCCAGGCATTTAGTTTCTATATCTTTATGGCTCTCTCTGCTTCAGCTGATTTTGTGACTTGCATTCATGAAATAAGGACAGTACCTTTAGTATACCATTTAGTTCTAGAAGTTGAATGAAAAATACTTATGAAATGAAGGCATGCTGGTGTGCTGACTTGAACTTTTTTTTTTTTTAATGTTGATTCTTGAGGTGGGCAACCAGAATTCTGTAGTTTTGAAAAAAATGAGAGCAGAATGCAGGAGTCAGTCTCCAAACGCCTGTCGGTGGTATCACGGCTTCCCTTTGTCCAAGAGCAGCTCTTTGCCCTCTTTGATTTAGTTCCAGGACTGGAATATTGTGATGTTCAGCGAGATCCTCATACCAATAGTGGTAAGTAAAAGTGCAAAAAGGTTTTTTCTTTCTATGAAGGGAATACATTTTAATTGTACTTCAATTAGTTTGCATTGCAAAATATGGTACGCTTGTTGGAAAGAGTTCCTGTTTCAGGTATCAATAGTTGCTGCTATCTCTGTTGCATAAACTCAAAAATTAAATTTAGTTTGAACCACTGTTTACAGATAGCCTTAAATATCTTTATTTTCAGATAATAGAATCGCAAGAAGGATATAATCAAAACAATGAGAAGTGTGTTTTGGTAATATTAAGCTAATAGTTTTTGGCAGAATAAATGGGAAAAAAGTTTCAAAAATGATTAGACATGTAGTTTAAATGTTCTCCAAACAGATCTTCTGAGTTTTCATCTTGAAATAGGGAGGGAGGGGGCATGGAATGTGTCTGTGTGTAGAAGCTGACATGGGGCACTTGGATTAAATAATTCCAAAATGAATCATGTTTTATATTGAAAAGATTGCTGTGGTTTTAGCTTTGTTGTTTTGCTGTTGCTGAGATAAAAGTGGAAGAGGTCTTGTCTCCAGGAAGCTTGAAATGAATATGATGCAGAGAGTTAAGATGTAACTTTAGAGTAGTTGAGATTCACTGTAGCTGGGGTAAATTACATTTAAAAATGAAAATGTATATGCTTTTGTTTGTATTTCAGGGTTGGGGAAGAAGATGTGTTCATACTTGTGTTTAATTTATTACCGGCTTTTCAAGTTTGTGTAAACATAGCTGGTCTGTTACTAGTTAGTTCCAATGACGTTTTCTTCACAAAGGCTACTGCTGTTGCTATTAGGCAATGGAATGTGTGGTGAAGAGACTTGAAGAATTTTGTATCATCCATGACTAATGTGACTTTTAATGATATTGCTTTATGTGAGTGTAGTCTGCTCTTGAGATTGTCCTGTATCGTACTGAAGCTGTGTGCCCTGTGTTTGTAGGGTACGCTGTGATTCAGTACAGTACTGCTGCATCAGCTATATATGCCAAATATAAATTACACGGGTTTGAGTATCCTCCTGGAAATCGATTAACTGTCATTTTCCTAGAAGATGGGAGCGATAGCTCAGAGTAAGTACCCATACACAGAGGTAAGAAGTTGTAAGTTGCATTCTGGAGAGCAAAATTTAAAAGAAACTTTTTTTTTTACAGAAGAATTAACAGCAGTGCCACTAATCTTGTTTCATACTTGATAGTGTGTTCTGAAATCTAGGTGTTTTGGGGCTGTGGTTATTTTTTGGAATGGTTTAGAAAAACCCTTTTGAAACTTATTAGTCTTTTGATAAAATATTAAAATACACATTCTTAAGATCGCAGAATCTCTTTGCTTGGAAGAGACCTTTAAGATCGAGTCCAACTATTAACATTGGAAAACGTTGGATTTGGCACAGGTCTTTGTAAGTGATGTGCAACAAGGCTGGAATGTGTGTTTGAAGTTTTTTGTATTAAACTCAGACTTATCTGCCTGATCTACTGGCTTCATTTGCAGTACTGCAGATAGCCTTGTGAAGCACCTACATAGAGTAAAACTGAGTGCTGAGAGCGTGATACCCCCACTGAATGGGGATCGTCAAGTTTTACTTTGGCCATCTTTTATCTGTTTCTGTGACTTGAATGCCCATGACAGGTTGGAGTGGCTTAGGTACACTCCTGCAGTGAATATTTTGGCTTAGTTTCATCCTAAAGGAGTCTAGTTCTTGTCAAATGTATTCTGGAATTTGACTGAGGACAGTAAGGAGGGGCAATGGGGAGATTCACTTCCGAACTGAATACCTGATCTAAACTAAAAAAAAAAATTCATTGCAGCCATCCTTCTTGCAGACAACTTCCTTCATTCTCCCGTAATTTTCACTATTTGATGGTCCTACAACACAGGCTGTGAATCTGTGCAAAAAGTGCAATTGCCTCTTCTTATTCTGCAACAGAACAAAGAAAAATTGCTGGAAAATGAGAAAGCTGGAAGTAAACTTTCTGTGATAATATTCTGGCTTCTAAATTGAATCTCTGTGCTCTTTATTGAAATAGGTGAAGTTTTTCTGTTGCTACTGCCCTCTAGGCAACTTTGACAAAATGTAGTGGGCTCTGTAGATTTAATTTTTAGTATTCTTTTTCCCCTAGAGTATTAAAAAAGCGAAGAAGAGTTTTGTGTCTCTCTGTATTTAGAAATATGTGAGTGTTTTCAGTGAGTGTACTTTCAGATCATGTCTAGAGTGTCATGAAAGCCTGACTTGGTTTTTGTTACCTATGTAAGTTTACAGGTTTCCTGAGATGCTTTTAGATGAGTGTTAAAACTTATTTTCTCTTGCTGAATCTAAGATTACTGTAACTTAGCTCTTTCTCTAAAATAGTTTATTATCTCTTCTACTTGCAGCCTCATCAGAAAAATGGCAACACAGCTGGTAACAACACATGTGTCATCAGTGTTGCGGAATAGCAACACGGTTGTTCAGCAGTATAGGACACCTCCTGTAAGTTAATATAATAGAGACTCTTAATATTAATTTGAATTGTTGTAAGAAACTTCAGATATGTCAGTAAAGAACACTGCTCACTTTTTTCTGTAACTATTTGAGATGCTACATTTTTAAGATGTATTTCTGGTTGGTTTATATGTTTTTATTCCCTGTAAATGTGTCTGACCTTCCTTGGATTTATTGTCCAGTTCAATGAAATAAGCAAAGTAAACAAATTAAGATATGCTGCTAAAGTCTCTATGCCCTGTGATGGGAACAAAGGTAAAATAGCTGCTTTTTTCACCCTCATGGGCCAATTTATACTTGCATTTTTTTCCCATGTGTCAGCAGGCATTTGGAGGAACTTCGGGCTCACAGTTACTTCAGCCCCAGACAGATGCCATACTTCCACCACACAAAAAAAAAGTTCCACCTGACACTTGTGTGAAGGAAAGGCTTTTCATACTTTTTCATCCTCATCCTTTACCTGTAAATGTGTTGGAGGATGTGTTCTGGTAAGACAACGTTTGCAAATAAGTGTTCTCTCACAGAAAACCCCAACCCTATGAAATACTTCAATTTTGAAAGTGAAAAAAGACGGTCATCCTGAAAACCCTTTCCAGGAAAGGCAGTGCACAGAGAACAGTAGGTGATAAGGGACTGATAGGTAACAGCTGCGTTTTGAAACAAGTTATGTAATAGAATTCACCTTGGAGCATAGATGAAATGTCATTAGTACAGCAGCTTTATTATTGATGAACGTATACTGAAGTGAAATATCTAGTCTTCTTAACATTCTTTAACAAAAAAAATGTAGTTCTTTGGTTCTTACAAAGTTATGTAGCATTTTCTTGTACAGATTTCTGTAAGGAAATGAAATATTTTTGGTAGATTTCCACAATAACTTAGGGGATTAAGTATAGGGACTGTTTTTTCTATTTTATCCGGAGATATTTTGAGGGTTTGCATCTTACTGATGCTATTTCGGCCATCCTTTCATACTACCTCCCTGTGAGGAGCAATGACTTGAGAGACAGTTTTTACCATCTTTAAAACAAATCTATTTCAGCTGTTCTCCAGTATTTCATATGATTTAATTTTACTATACTTTTGAAGAAAGACAATTCCCTTTTCTAATAGCTGGTGTTTGCAATGAATCTTTGGAAAGCCAGAATATTTTCAAAGCACCTGGAGAAGAAAGAAGCAATATGCACTTACGTGGAATTTAAAACTGTACTACTTGATATCCTGGATTTTCTTAACTGAATGCTAGGGAAGAAAAAGACTGTGAACCCTAGTCTTGGCACTTGTATAACTTCAGTATAAAGGAAACAGACTTTATTTAAAATAATTTTTAAGGAACTGTCTAGTGTTCTCCCAAGAACTTGGAAATCTGGGGTTTTCTGTAAAGCTTTAGCACTTGCTTTCTGAGTCATTTCAGTAGGACCTTCTCAAAGATGAATCGTAACTGCGCCAGTTAATTTAAATGAGGTGCAGGTTTAGTCTCTAAATTATCTGCTGTTGTGTGTGCTCTTTTTGCTTTATTTGAAGTTGGTTGTTGTTTTGGTTTTGTGGTTGTGGGGTGTTTTTGATTTGTTTGTTGGGGTTTTTTTGAGTGCCTTTTAGTGTTTGGGAACTATAATATTGATTAGCTTTACAAATTCTTTTAAATAAGAGAAATCACTGGTGCTTGTGATTCTATTGTAATAATACCATAGAAAACAGTGCCTAAGAACTTCTGGTTTTATTTCTATTCCTGCTTGGAATTCTAGAGGAGGGAACATGAAAATTAGGAGTTTTGGAAGAGGACATCATGAGAAAGTATAGCATATTTTTGCAGCTACCAAATCATACATACTTCATATTGGGTAATCAGTATAATCAGTATCTGTGTTGCAGCAAAACCTTTAATTCTATTTTTTTTTTTTTATTTCCCCCCTAGTCGTTTTGGACACTTGATAAAAGTGTACCTTGTGGCTGGAAAAAACGTGGGCTACGCAAAATTTGCAGACAGAGCAAGTGCCAGTGATGCCATAACTGCGTTACACGGCAAGGTTGTGAATGGTGTCAGGCTTAAAGTAAGGTTGGCAGACTCGCCTACAGAAGAATCTAACAAACGTCAGAGAACTTACTGAGCAGGTGAGTACCCAGTCTGAGCTGTTACTTAAACTGAAGTTTATCTACCTGAAATAGTGATAGGCAAACTATTTTCGAGTTAGAGATGATTATGTAATGAAAAAAACTGTTTTTAGCTAACAACTTGAAATTTAATTTATGATCTGTGTGTATACATATGTTTATACGGGTGTGTGTATGCTTATATGCACACGTACGTCTTATTTTAGTAAAAATCTATTTTTATAATTTTTGAGCAAATATGCACCAGTTGATTAACATTGACCTGGGTGTTCATAGAAATACTCGCTTTATGTACATAAGAGTGTCAGTTAACATTGAAAAGAATATGTAAAAATAAAAAATGGAACTGAGATTGGTTTGTGTGTGTCTTTCTTTCATTAAAAACGCATGCCCTCACAGTGATATTGGGTAAAGATGCAGAATTCAGCCTTTGAAGGGCAGAGGAGAGAAGGGCTAAATGAAAAAAAGATGGGAAGGTAGCCAGATGAAACAAAAAATCTGGGATATTTGGGTCATCTGGGTTCTCAGAAATCAAGTATAGCTGGAAAGTGTGAGAGTGAAGAAAATATTGCAGAGCCTGTGTGGAGAGTTTAAGGTGTATGTTTAAGATAATTAGTTTGAGAATTTATTAGTTGATGCTTATGGGCTGTGAAAGCTGGCTGAGCTCCCAGAGAGATTTATAGACCTCTGGGACCAAAATTCAATTGTTCTTTTAAAATACGGGTTTGTTCCAAATTACATCAAATTCCTTTTTATTTAAATGTTCTTTTTTTTTTTTTTTCAACATTGGGACTGTTGCAGAGATAGAAATACAGTTGGGGAGGAAAGGCTAAGCCCCAAATATCCCTGTAGCTTCTGAATAATTTCAGTAGGCATATTATATTTCTAGGGGACATGCAGTTTTGCTTTAACTCATTCAGAAAATATCACATGAAAACCTGACTCCCTTTGCATCAGCACTTCTAAGCTTTACTCCTTGTACTTTTCTTTGTGTAGATACTTTTTGTGACCCAGGAACTGCAAAGACCAAAAAAGATTTTGCCCACAGTGTTCTCTTCTTCCTTTTTTTCTTGAGGATGTTCGTGTAGTTACTTTGATAAGCAGCAGTTACAAACGTGGCCTTAATCTGTATGCACAACTTGCTTTTTTTCAAAAATGGAATCCTAGCATTCTTTTTCTGCACTGATTTACAGCTAAAACTAATTTGAAACTTTTTTTAAACAGCAGCATTAGTGAGTGCTGTTGAAAGTAACTTGAACCCAAGCACTTATCTTTTTGTACAAAGGTTTTGTTTGGTTTTAATGTGACTTTTACTTCCAATAATAAAAGGCCAGCCTCGTGGTCACTACAGGAAAAACTGTAACATAAAGTGTGATGTAGTACTAGATCTGCCCGACTACTTTTTACTGGAAAAGCGTAGATACAATATGCAGCTAAAATGAGAAAGATGACAGCCTTTTTCTGTCTTTGTTTTTAAGAAAGAGCGAGAAAACTGGGAGGTTCTTTTCTGATTGTTGGGCTAAAACTGTTTGATTTACATACACGCGCATGTCTTCACAGACACAAGCACTCATTTCTCCAGTGTCATTTTTGAGAAGATTCTTTAAGGTCTCCAGCTGACGAAAGGTGTAGTTAGTCACCACATAGGATTTTTCAGAAGGCTAGAACTTCAGCATAGTTTAAATTATGTTAAAAAATTCTAATATATGCCCATCACTGACTATTTAGAAACCTGAACTCCTTTTTAAGATGAGGGTGAGACATACATGTTCGCTCTTGTGCCGTTTTACTTAATTAGAAAATGGGAGAAATAAGGTCGTATTTGAAGAATAATCCTTTTACACATGCAAAATTACAGTAGAGCTCTTTGTCCTTTCCTAAAGTTCTGTAAATTTTCAAATGACGCTGCTAATTCTAGATTGTTCCAAGATGGACACCGTGAATCTGTCTTGGGCAGATTACTTGTAATTCTGATGCAGATGACTGCTGAATATTTCCTTTCGCCTGCTGCATCTGTACAATAACACAGGTAGAAGAACTTTCTAAATTTACTGTGTTACATCTTTTTACATCCTGTACATCAGGTTCCTGATTCTGAGTCTCTTAGCAGCTTGGTTCAGCATCTATGTCTCCTTAGGATAGACAGACAAAATTACTCAGTCTCTTTTTGTCCTTTAGCTGGTTTGTCAAATTCGAACAAAATGGTACCTGAAAAGAAAGTTTTAATCTCTGCTCCTTTTTAAAAGGGTTTGTCCATGTAAATCAGGCTCACCGCTGTCTGACTGCATTGGACTGACTCACAAACAAGTTTTGCAATAGTTTAGTTTAGAGGCTTATATTTTGCTTTCAGTTAAAACTTTAAATTGCACGTGTGAAAGGGGATGGAATTCTGTCTACCTCTGAAATACTAGTGGATTTTTTTTTGATGTTAGAATATTGACTTTTGTTGTATTTGAGCTTTACTTGGAAGAAGTAATTTTCCTGGCTAAAACTTTTGTGAGTTTTCACTTAAGGAAGTCATTGCCTCTTAAAATCCTTTCTAATGTTCTGTTGTGTTGTTTGCCTTTTATTTCTAGCAAGGTGACTGGATTTCTGCAGTAGCCCATTCTGTACAAGGTTCTCAGATTAAGATTCATAAGATCTGTCATTCAGTAGAATCTATATGAAAACAAATTAATTCAATTTAAATAAAGTATTTATTATTTAAGTACATTTTAATGGGTTTTGATATTTTTCCCCCCACAATAATGTATTTCTCATGTAAGTCATCTGGTTTTTAATGTAAGTTACAGAAGAAGAAAAAATGTTTTATGGTAATGGTATGCTACTGCTAATATTCTTGCAGTGTATATTTCTAATCATAAGAACAGTCTATCATGACCTTTTATCAGGAGAATTTGAATATGTGTGTATTGATATTCTAAACTAATCCATCTAATGAATTTTTCAGACTCTGGCTCTCCTACAAGTCATTGAAAATACAGTTGTTTATATGGGTAGCAAAAAGTAGCAGAGAAATTATGAAAATACAGACTAATAAGGTTCTCTTAACTATTAAATTTTATTACAAGGTTTTTTTGGGAGATGAGGTTCCTCCCCTCTTATGCTAAGTGAGCATTAATGATGGTAATAGTGACTTGAAACCACCTTGCTTTAAGTCAGTATAGGCTTCGGGAGACAACAACTACAGTGTCTACTTCTAAGCAGTGGCTAAAAGCAGAGGCTATCTTGGTGATCTTGGTGGTAACCAGATTCTTGTGCTCTCTGCTCGGGTTTTTGCATTAGCTTTTGAGTGTTTGCTTGAGAACCTCACTGCTGTTGTCTAGTGCCTGTCATGTAATTACATCGCTCAAAAATAGAAGAGAAGGGAGCATAGGATCTTTAAGAAGAACCTATTGTGGAATTCCGATTAATCTCTTCATTGCAACCTATAGTTCCATTTAAATATCCCCAAAAAGCCCCCGACAAACAAAAAGAGAACACTCCAAAACCCACCCCAAACGTTTTTCATGGAGCTTTCAAGTCGTCTGTAGAAAGCGGAGCTTCGGACTAGCACTATATTAGAAACGTGAAACACAGGTATCTAGGGCTGGGCTCTGTGGCTCTTCAATAATTGCCCATTGGCTTGAACCCACAGCAAATGGATTCGTTGCATTTTTTTCCTTCTGCAAATGGTTGATGCTGTTTTTAAATAATTATTTAGTTCCCTACTAAGTTGAAAAACATTTATTCTGTTGTGAAATACATGATTATTGTTGTGTTTTGTTATCCTTGTCCTGAAAGTCTTGCATCACTGATGCTATTTGCGTTACTTTTTTTTAGTTAAAACTTTATTAAAATCCTGAAGTTTAACATGTTTATTTATAATTATTTCAATTTTTTAAAGAGTAATTGTATCATAGTTGAAATATACTCCATAATAATAATAATAATAAAGTTAACTAGTCTGTATCAACAGTATTCTGTAGAAAAATTGCTGGCTTTTACACACTACTCAGAAGAGGTACTTCTTTAAAAGCTAGAGAAGCATAATAAAATTTTAATGTTATTCTTCCAAATATATTAAAAGCCTTATTTATATGCTGTTGTAATGATTGTTTTATATTTTTAAAAATAAAAATAAGTATGTTGCTTTTTGATACTATTTTTGTACTTGTGTTTTTTCTACAGAAACTAAATAATGACATGACCCTCAGCTAGCTGACTGACTGACTGAAAACGTGACTAGACATGGTGCCTGTGGACAGTGACAGCTTTTTTTTAATTTTTTTTTTTTTAATTGTTGCTCAATTTTTTTTTCTCTATATATGTATGGTACTTCCTGGTTTTGAGAACACAGACATGCAGTTTTGAAAGTTATCTAGGCATTAAAAATTGTGAACTAGTGGTTGTTCTTGTAGTGGTGGAAGTTAAAATGATGGGGAAAATAAAGGAGTCGGCATTTTGTGGCTTGACTGGTTAATTTGATAGTGATTCAGTTTATAACTTAAAATACAGGACATTTATCATGCTGCAAATTGCACTGAAAACTGAAGTACAGCAGTAAATTCAAAGAAAATAACTGCTTCAAAAACTGCTGGTAAACCTGATGATATGAAGCTAGATTGAAGAAAAGAGCCATAATCAAGAAAGTTACTCGAGTACATTCTTAAATATTTTGTTGGTTTGGGCCAAAACTATTCCTTAAGCTTTGTGTGCTCTTTAATGAAGAGGGCATTTGACTGTGGGTCAGACTACTGGAGCTGCTTACATTTATCCTTTCTTATGCTGAGATCTTTTGGTTGTAATGGGGGGAAGGTATGAAGACTAGGGGTGTGGTTTTGTTTTGGGGGGCTGGTGTGGTTTGTTGGGGTTTTTTTGTCTTTTTTTTAAGGTTTGTTTCAGAAGCTTTCAATGCATGTATTGTTTAAGTAAGAATTGACTAGTT
>NW_009722186.1:0-11948 GCF_000703405.1 Apaloderma vittatum | reverse complement strand
TCAGCAGGACGAAGAGGATTTCAGCATTGATGAAGAGTAAATGTAGGTAGATCAAATAAGTATTTGCACAGATAATCTTCAAATGCCAAATACTTTTTTTTTGTGTATTCCTGACTACTGCTTGTTGACTTGAAAATATCCTGGTTATTAAAATAATTTATACAGATAAAATTGATAAATCCTAGTTGTATATACACTAGAGGACAGGCCCGCTCTTGGATGCATCCTGCTTCCCAGCATCTCCAGTCCTGGTGCCTTGATCATCAGTGTGGGGAGAGGCAGTGGAGCATCCCGTAACTTCCTCTGGCTCCGAGCACCTTTGGGATGATTTCCTTCCAAGAAGTCCCTCGCTCTCACAGGAGGATAGGGATGAGAACGCAGGGCCTGCTCCCCTCCTGATCCCAGGCAGGGGATAGTGAACTGTGTTTCAGAGTAGACACAGCCAGTGTGTACATTTTAAATGTGAGTGGAGAGTTATTTACACTGGTAAAGGAGGGTTGGGTCACAGGGGAGACAGAGTGAATGACAGCCTGTAGGAGTCTGTGGAGTGGGGTTTATTCGGGAACCAGCAAGTTTGAGCTTTTATTCTAGCTTGTAATTTCATGCACTTAGCTGCTTTTCTCCCCTCCCTGTCAGCAGTGTTGGGTTTGCTTGGTCTCAGCTTCCCTTCCCAGCAGGGAGATCGCTGCTGGGAGGAGGATTGGGCAGAAAGGTGCTTCCCTGCTCTGCGGCTGCTCAGTCTCCAGTCTCAGGTCCCGCTGGCCAGTGTTCCTGGGCAGCCTTTGGCATTCATTTCTGTTGCAGCTCACTGAGCTCCGGGGTCATTCCCCTCCTTCCATGACCATCACTTTCTGCCTTTCCAGCCCCTTATTATTTTTGCAAGAATGTTACTTCATATGAGGAAACCTTCCTTGCAGTCTCCTTTTTTTGTGCCTCAAGCCCCTGACTTTCCTAGTTTCCATAGTGAATGTACAGAAGCATAGCACCTTATGATTAGTGGGTTTGGTCTTGCATCTCTGTTAAATTAAGCCGTGTTTTTCACCTACTGCAGGCAGCTGCCTCTTATTTTGTTTGCTTTTCAGAGAGGAGGAAATGAGAAGGTATTGGGAAACACCCAAACTCTTTTTAATTTTCTCTGTTGTTTTCCAGCAGGATTATACACATTAAAGCAATGCCCCGGTTGGGATTTGGAGTGGGAGGCAGGAAGATGAGGGAGCAGAGAGCTTGATGCAGTAAATTAAGCCGTGTTTTTTACCTACTGCAGGCAGCTGCCTCTTATTTTGTTTGCTTTTCAGAGAGGAGGAAACGAGAAGGTATTGGGAAACACCCAAACTCTTTTTAATTTTCTGTGTTGTTTTCCAGCAGGATTATACAGTCTTTAATGATGCAGTCTTTAACTGGAAGATACGCTGTCCTGGTTTTGTTTCTGCATGAAGATTGTGTGGCAAAGGGAAAAAGCCAGACTGTTAACTTTCAAAGTACTCAAACTTACAACTTTACTATTCAGTGCTTTACAGTCAGTTGTCTTGGAATACTGCTAGGATGCAAACCTGAATTAGCTATCAAGTAATGTCACATAACTTCACCTGCTATTAAATTCATGCAGTTAGAATAATATTTGCGTGTAGTGTACAAAATGTTTGTTATGCAGCAAATATTTTAAAGTGTTAGTCAATTGGTCTCCACTACAAGATGCAGCCACATTCAATTAGTTTTTCTGTAGTTCCTGCTCTTCATAAAAAGAAGTATCAGTAAATATATACTTTTTGCATTAGAAAGGGTATATGAGAATAAGAGCTGTCATTGCAATTAGTTCAGAAGTTCAAATTTGAAGTGAGAGAAACTATTTAAAAAACCACAAAGTATTATTTCTTATGTTAAAAGAATATTAAAATTCAAATGTGAGGAAGTCCCAGAATAAGGGTTGCATAAGAAACCCCCTTTTGCTTCTCTCCTCTCGCCTAGTATTTGCTGTGATGCAGTCCTTGATGATTCACCAGCAGCTTTTTTCCCCAAGAGCAATTGTTTCATTCAGCACAAAGAACAAGATCAAATCCAGGCTGTGTGCTTAAAGCGGGCTGTAAAATTCCTGCTTAATTTCTTGTAGATATTAGAAATTACATACAGGTTTATGATCGAGGCTGGAGTCTTCGATCCTGTCTCTGTTCAGAGACTGTGAGAGGGGTTGTCGTTTCTCTGGTGTTCCTCTGGAAGAGTTCTGGTTTGGGTTTGTTTGTTTGAGTTTTTTCTACTTGTTCTTATGATAAATTGTGAGCAGAATTTGAGGCTTTCCTCTGTTTACTATGGGGAACTAGATCTAACTAGATTGCCGTAGGTCCTGAACTCCAGAACCGTTAAGCAGCACCTTTGCAGCCTTTACAGTGTATGTGTGCAGTGTGTCCAGTATTTTTAGAAAGCATCTGTTATATTGTGCAGACATGACAGGGACACTGTGCTCGTGCAGCAGGTCTGACACATGCCGCTGAACGTATGTGGTGGGGTGTATCTGCATGTTAGGAGTCAGGTGAAACAAAGCCTACAAGCACAAGCACCTTTTCAGTTTATGTGTGGATCTTTACTGTCTTTATTTTACTCAAGAGAGTGCTTTAAAATATAGGATAACAGCGGGCATTTTGTTTAGTTTCCAGGTGAAATACTAAGAATCTCTGTATAGCCAGTTGAAAACAGAAAAAACTTCTCATTTATGTGTTTGAATCAGCATTTTTGATGAGTCTCTCCGGTGTCAGGATCTCCAGTCTAATGTGGCACTGAAAGGGAATGCCCGTGTGTTTAGACTGTGTTAAAGATCCCCAGGAGCGTAAACACTTAAAAATGAAATGACTGGTGTCTGAGCTTGGCCATCCAAGGTGGGAAAGAAGAATCATGTTAGCAGGATCCTAACAGCTGCTTGAGGGAGCGTTTGACACACACAGCGGCTTAAGAGAGACCTTTTACGACTTCAGGTAGTGTTACAAAGTAGACAGAACGGTGCCATTTTGTAATTGTTTTCAATCCTATTTTTATTACTGCATGTCTGTGGGAATGGTGAGTCACTGCACTCCTCTTGGCATGGAAGCTCAGTGCACTGTGTGTAGTCTCCTACTTCAGGCTACAGAGCTCTCCTGCCTGCTTGTTGGGTCAGGTCTTGAACTAAAGAGAATTGGGCTGGTACTCAGAGGAAAAAAAAAATCGCGATTTTCAGTACTGAGGCTTCAAGACACCCTAAGAAGCAACTCTGCAAAGCAGACAGTGTTTTTCCTTTTTAGTCACTATTGAATCAGTCTATCAGGTGACTCGTGGGGTCATTTGTTTTTCAGAAGATCCTTAAAAACAAAATCATTACATGCTCTCCTTAGAGTTCAATGTATTTCCTGAAAGCGCTGATGTACTAGTATTCTCCAGCTAAATACCAGTTTGTGTAAATACATTTTGCTATCTTGAAGTTCCTCAGCATTTTCGGTTGGATCTGATATTCATCACTGCTTGTTATATAGCACTACTGATAAGTAACTGTCATGCGACTTTTCTAGGTCATTTAGTTCAGTTCAAAAAGTCTGTCTGCTATGAGGATGAGTATTAGGTTCCTGTACTAGAAATAAAGCCTGTCACTTAATTCTTTCTTCTAGGGCTTTTTGTGTGTTGTTCTGTAGTAATAGTGCTTTGATGTTGGCGAGTAGAATTCGGTATGACTGGGATTTCAGCTGTGTTCATCAGCCATAGTTTCTGTTGGTGTTGAGTGGAGCTTTTGTACCTTTAGAAAATGAGATTATCCAAATTTCATAAATTGTGCTAGATGATGTCCACTAGAAATTATTTTACCTATTTATTGAGTCATAACTTCTTGGTCAGCAGAGGAGCTGTTTGTTTGCATAACTGCAGAAAGATACAAATTTGCTTTTGTTGCCTGAACCGGAGTATTTCTGATCATTAAGTGAAAAAAGGCCATTCTAGGAGGGCTCTGTATTCAGAATGCAACCTCTGAGTCAGTGACTGCAGTTAGTTCCTGGTCTTGGGCTCCTGCTTGAGACTTTTTTCCTTGGTGGTACAAACCACAACCAGGGTACTTCTCATGGGGGCAGAGCCCAGGTTTGCACTGCATGATGGAATTGATTTCCTTTGCATCCTGCTGCTTTCTTGCTGTTAAAGGTACCTTTTCAGACCCAGGGTACTCTGTCATGTTGTTTCTGCTCGGTCTACAGAGATGTCATCTAACATCTGCAATGCCAGGCACCTCCACACTTTCAGTTACTGTAGCAGCAAGTGAGAGACAGAAGAAGGAATAATCATGTGTCAGTGGAAGCTGTTGACGGTGAAAACGGCATGTAATGATGTATGTGCACAGCTCCAGTTCAGGAAAACTACTCATTTCATATTCGCGCCATACCCTTTTTCTACATCTTTAGTTGTTAAACATTCACTTGAAACTTTGTCAAAGATTCTGCTCGAGTTTTTCACAGAATGTCAGATTTGTACTGGTAAATTTTCCCCGAAGTCAACCAGAGAGAAAATTCTACTCGAAAGGAGGGTTAACGCTGCCAAGTTCACTTAACATCTTTACAGCAAAGGGACAGAGGGAGATGCAGGCGGCGCGGCGGGACAATCCCCTCTGTGCCAGCAGAGGTCACCGGTCTCCTGGATGTGCAACTGGAGACTGTGACTCAAAATCACCTCTGCCTTTGAAAACCGTAACCCGCTTCCAAGGCAGTCAACCTATATGTAGGATTTCCTAACCAAAAAATGGTGGGTTTTTTATCTCCACAGGTAGAGAGTTATCACAAAGTGTATCGATTTCAAACACAGAATTTAAAAATACTTTAATATAAATGAATAATAGTATTTAATAATAACTAACAATTCAAAGTAATTAATTAAACGTAATTGAGAGAAGATAGGATCCTCATTTAACTTGTATCTTTTATCTGAATTATTTTTTAAACCATTGATTTCTTCATACGTTCTTGGTTTTGACATATGAGTCCTCTCTTTTCCTTGCACAAGTCTCATGTGTCAATTTCTGGGTTTTTTTTCTTTGCTATTCCAGAGGCTTTTCATAGTTTTGCAAATGCAGGATCAGCCAAACATTTTTAAAATTGTTGTGACCACACAGCTGAAAACACTGCATACAGAACACTACTTTATGCCATTTCTCGACATTTTTGCAATTTCTCTGTAAAAGATCAAGAGTGAGATAATAAGCAGGAACTAGGAAGAGAACCAAAGGAAAGAGGGACAAAGTGAGAGAAAAATAAGGAAGATGTTAAAAAATGAGTTCTGATATTGAGACAGCAGAATAGGAAATAGTTGAATAAGAAGTAAGTCATGGAGGCAGTAGGTTACTGAGGGAAAGTCAATTCAGATATTGGGAAATGCAGGAAAATCCACAAAATTCATATCTTAAGACAGAAAAGGTGGAGGGCACTGTGGTGCTCTGGAAGCCAAGTGCTTTAAGATTAGGTTGTATCTAGGGATTTGGAGTCTTTTGGATGGACGTCTATGACAAATGAACCGCAGAAGCCCTTATGTCAGTCTGTAGTAATGCCAGTTTTTTGTGTCTTATTTTTCCTTTGTTTGGAAATACCCCAATTGCCATGCACCAGAGTGACTTTTAAAGCAATATTTGTTATTTACAAATGTGTGCTTTCTGTTGAGCTGCCTTACTTTGCTGAGTAATCTCTCCTCTGCCACTCTCCTGTGTGGTGGTTCTCTTCGCCCCTTTGGCTGGTGGCCCAGCCCCAGTGGCTGCTGGCTTGAGTTCACTGGACAACTTTGCATTAGGTTGCTCATCCACAGCCTCTCCTTTTGCCAGGGATAAGTACAGCTGCAGAAGCTTGGGATACAGGCAGGATCAGGCCTCCTGCAGCCAGTCTGGTGCTGTGTCATGCTCAGAAAACTCCAGATGCTTGGGACAGCTCTGGTAGTCGAAGCCATGGAGATAAAGGAGGCAGCTCTGCATCAGGCAACGCTGCTGGGTACAAGAGTGAAGAGAAGGATGCAGCTGAATGTAACACAAAACAAGGTTCAGCTGCTTGCTCTGCTTGGCTGTAAATGCTTTAAGGAAATCTTTAAAGAGGAGCTGCTTGGAGAGATGACAGCATTTCTGGCCTTGGTGCTTTGTAAACATCGTATATCACAGCTTGAAAATAGCGCGTTGGGGCTGTACAATCCACACATCTCCATCTCATAGATGGTGGGCCTGATATTTTGACCTACACATAATTAAATATTTTTTTAAATTTACTTTTATTTTACAACATGCATCTACCTGATCCCAAATCTTAATTCTCTTACTATGAATTTTTCTTGAAAGTCTGCAAACTCCATGGGGCTGAGCAAGGTGGGGCTTTACCCGGTGGGAAGTGTTCAGATATCTGCAGGACCTTATTAAGCCTGAAGCATTAACTGATGATCAGACACTACTCTAAATATAGAGTAAGTGTTTACAAATTTTGAGCATAGGAGTACAGCAGATACCCTGGGAATTCTTCCAACGTTTCTGACCGAGTTCTGTCTTTGGAAAGTGCTAGTGAGTAACTTTTTCATATGTCATTTTAAGAAACATGGGACAATGTTAATGGAGCATATTCATGTGTGTGGACGTGAAAACTCCCCTGGAAAGGCAAATACATGCTGGAAATATTTTCTGAAATTGAAGTTATACGCAACCTCACAAACAAAATTGCAAGATTGCTGAAAGTTATTTTAAGTATCAGAATTTTGATCATCGTCGTCCGGGGCACAGTAAATCCCCCTCCTAGCATGTCTGTTACATCTAAGGATAGCAGGAGTGAAGTTATATTTAATCAGCAAAACAAAATCAAAGGCAATGGCATGAAAACATGCACTGTGTGCCTTGACCCACTGACTTTTAATCAAGTCCACAGAATTCACTTCTATTCAGAATTAACTTCTATTATTATAACACTGGGGGACAATAAAATTTGCTGTCTTTCTCCTCCATGACAATATAGCAGCTTAACTACTTAGAATTATTGCCAGAGTTTTGGACACAGCTTGTCCATACGTAGATATCACACTAGTTTCTTCCTTTGCCTGTTTAAAGGGCAAGAAGACAAAGATGGCCTCAATGACCATATATGAACAACATTCTTGGAATTTTATCCTGGAAACTGTCTGAAACTGTTTGGTAGTTGGGTAATCTCTGTTGTTGCTTTGGAAAAATAAACTGGGTAGTTCTCAGAGAGTGCAGAGGAAACTACTGTGGTACTGTGACCACTTTTAAAGCTATTCTAGGGGAGGTATTGGGAGAAGTCTTTTAAATTTTGTAGTTTGAAGGAACTTAGTTTAGAATATAAGCTAGCATACCGGTAGCAGCCAGCAGGATTATTAGGATTTTAGTAACAACCCTTCTAACTAGAAATTTCTTTTTGTTGTTTTTGTTTAAAATGCACAGCTTAAAGTGTTTATATTTCTTTGGTTTTGCAGTTTTAGACAGTAAAGAAATCTTATGCATTCTGCTGAAAATGAGGCCATGGGAATACTATCCGTTGACGAAATCAAGTACGAAACAAACTCTTTTCCTTATCTTCGAGTGTAAATGGCTAGCTATACAGAGTATCAACCATACAGATTTTGTTTATATGAGATTGAACCACTCCAGCTGATTTATCATATGTTTGTCTTCAGGAATTCTTGGAGTTCTGACAAACTGCATTTCAGATTTGCTCTTCAGACTTCTAGTTTCTTGTATTTAATAGGGATATTCTTAATAGAACTCGTATAAATTTTGGTTATCTATGTAAGATGCTTACCTGTCATTTGAGGTTTAAAGCATCTCTAGGTGTTTCTACTTCCCTTTCCAATTTCTCCAATGAGAAGAAATCATCCCTTTCTCTTCCAGGATGTCCAAGAATGGTTTAGATTTTATTCATGTGATAATCTATTAATACGGAAAGCATTCTCATTATATTCTATGTATATCTAATGTTATTAAGCTTTTGTGATTTCTCTTGCTATGTACTGCCCCAATCTTGTATAAAGGAGAGCAAAAACTAGTGCTGAAAGGAATAAACCAGTGCATATGGATTATCATTACTGAAAATGAAGAGCAAAATGTTGAGAAGATAAAACCTGTGTTTCCAAATTCGCTTCAGGGGAATACAAGAAACACTCTAATAAGAAAATCAAGAACTAAGAGTCTGATTTTACTCCCAGGGAAGATGGTGGTAGGCAGGAGTATGTGTTCATACCTAGAGATGCTCCTTGTCTTTGTTTTCTCACACATAACTGATTAGAAAGAAAAGAATAAACCATCTGAGTGGCTGTACAGAACCAGTATAAAGGTCCATTTAATCATATTCTTGCTTTCTACGGTGTCTGGAAACTGATGCTCAGGGAAAGTGTTGAAACAGGGTAGATAAAGTGTTCTTTCTTGGGCAACTCTCAGCAGGCAATGAACTGGCGCCTTTTAAACTGGAGCTGCAAAGGAAATTATTGTGCTTAACAGCTACAGCTATCCTTCATTCCTTTGTATAATCCCTGCTTAAAAACATTTGTCTCTTCCCCTCCATAGTGTTGTATGGCAGCAAGCCATCTGATTTCATGACATTTTGAATGGGAAAGTTCTTCCCAGTCATTGTTTTAAATGTGCTGCCTGATCATTTACTGAATCCCCCTGAAGTCTTATGTGATGGAAAAGAGCATGTGACTGTTTCCTGTTGACCTCCTACACATCATTTGGGATTTTATAGATCAGGGGACAATCCTTTCTTAGTCTGCTCTCCAGCTGGAAATTATGTCCTTACACAGATGTATTCCCATACCTCTGCATATATTCTTTTATCCACATACATGCATTTCCTAGTCCCACATTTTCATATGAAGGAACCGGAACTGTATACAGTGCTGAAGTGCATAAGAGATTTATATAGGGATGTAATGAGCTCTTCCGCTTTGTTCTCAGCTGCTTTTGGAGTAATTTCTAACATTGTTTGCCTTTTTGACTACTGCTGCAAGCTAATGTTTGCAGAAAATTACTCACAATGACTCCAAATGATAAAGGCTAAATTAGAGCCCATTATTATGTATGCTTAGTTAGGGTTATTTTCATTACTATTTACATTAGTTTGCAGTTATTGACATAGACTGTCTTATTGCCCTGTCAATCACTACCATCCTATCCTTCTTACAACTGCTCAGAGTCAGCTTTTGTTTTGCTTACCATGAGAAATATTGCATCATCAGGAAACCGTGAAGATCCTCGGTCCCCACACAAGTAATTCTAGACTATTTATGTGCAGCAGTGCTTGGCCAGAAGTATTCCAAGTAATTCAGCTGGAAGGAAGACTCAAAGAAGGAAATAAATAACGTGTTGTGTGGTCAGTATCTGTGAAAGAAAGAGGACATTGATCCGGTTTCCTACCCAGAACGAAGTCAGTCCTGATGTCAGTCCTGATGGCAGCTGTGCTTTCTGATTCTTGGAGATGACTCTTCTGGCACTCCTATATTTCGGAGCATATCCAGTTTCCATCTCGCTGGTGCTTGCCTTTTGCTGCCTTTACAGCGTGCACCTGCTACGAGCCTCCCTCTCCCTCCTGAATTCTCCCTCTGCCTAATTTGTTTTATTATCAAACACTCTTTAATGATCTTTGGTGTTCTACTTCATGCTCATTCTTCAAAGCATTTCCAGTTCATTGGTTACTACTGCTGTGCTCCCACAGTTTTGCATAATTCAAATTAATTTGCAAAGTAGACAAGGTGTAATTTGCAAAAATCTTTAATGAAAATGTGTGTCTGTAACCTATGCCTTGCCCAAGGGCAGCATTTTGCCCAAAACCCACAAACCCTAACAAATATGACAGCAAAGAAACAACGTTGCTACTACAGGAGAAAATAAAAATATTTTCTTGAGATTCTATAAGTAAATATTTTCAATGCTCATAGATCTGCTTATCCTGGCGTATGGATGTTGAGTAAACATTTCATATTGTATTTAGTAAACTTCTATACTGCCTGAGTTAATGAATGGGACATTTTAAAGGCATTTGTGTGTTGCCAAGAATTGTGGAAAGAATTCCGTGGTTTAACCTGTGGAGGTTCTATCTTCTCACAGAGGATCACACAATGTTTTACAGCTTTCTCTTAGAGAACAGGCCAAGTCAAGTCAAGTTCTTACATGGACAAAATAGAATATAGCTCCTCTCCTGTG
Organism: Apaloderma vittatum; assembly: GCF_000703405.1. NCBI lineage: Eukaryota > Metazoa > Chordata > Aves > Trogoniformes > Trogonidae > Apaloderma > Apaloderma vittatum. Next base: position 1,783 of record NW_009722186.1, on the reverse strand, counting down.
TTTATGTTCTTACCTCAGCCCTTCATCAAGACATTCAAACTTTTGCTACTGGTGGCGTAAATTATGAGTAAAAATCAGTGAAAAAAATCTCATGTCACTGGGTAACAACTGCACTGATTTTCAAAAAGTTTATATATGATTACATAGGATAACACATTTTGCCAGTGTTTCTGTAGTGATATAGTTCTAATCCTCTACAGTCATCCAAGAAATGTCCATATGAATCCATCCAAATGATGGCTTATTTCAGGACTAAAGTTTAATGCAGGAAAGCCCTTAGAAGATGGTGAGAGTGTCTGTGTGCATACACTTAACTAGCATTTTGTCATCTGCCACCTGTGTAACATAACTGTATCATTTAAACAGAATATTTTACCTGCCTTTCTGCATGTTTGTTTCTTTTTGGTTTAAGTTTAGGCTAAAAACCACCAACACCACCTCTGTACAATAGTGAAGGTAATTAGAGAATATTAAAGAATAAGTTGTTTAGAAATAAGTCAGCAACAGTTTTCTGGAATTTCTTCCCATGCATGATTTGGTTTTTCAGGTCGCAGATGTTACGTGGCCTCTTGACTGAAATGAGTAATAGTGTTGTTGAATCGTGTCCTTAAAACATGATGAAAAGTTGTGTCCTTTTTCTCCTTATCCTGTTACTTATTTCTTTTAGGAGAAAAATATATGACTGCATCCCTGGTATTATTAAGCTTTCCATAATGTATTTGGCTTGTCACTTTATCTTTCTATGAATGTTATATGAAAACTTACTCTGACACCTCCCAAAATCCAACTGTTGGAAACAGAATTCAGAAAATAAAAAATTGTTACTTAATGAATTCCTATCAGAGTTTAGTGGCCAGCCCAGCCCTAAACGTTATTTGACCTCATTCAGACTGTGACTTGCAGGTTTAAATGTGAGAATAAAGCATTTCTGAGAAGCTTATTCTAGAAGTTATGCTAAAAATACTGTGTCAAGGGCACCTTATCTGGACCTCTTTGCTTCAATAGGAAAATAGCCATGGCTTTTAGTGTGCCAGGGTCCCCAAAATGATCATTTGCTGCACAACAATACTGCCAAATCTGCAACTGCCAGTTTGAGAAATGGGGAAAACATAAACCAGCATCATGCAGCTGGTTTGCCTTTGCTTAATGAATAGTGTAGGCTCAATAATTACATTTCTAGAACTCTGTAAATCTCTACTTTTTCCACGGAATTTGCCATTTCCTGCTCTTACTGAAATTTGCTGGCAGTGGCATCTAATTCTCCAGGGATTTCAGTTGATTTTCTTGGACGACAAAATATACTTCCCATCTTGTTACTACAAAACAGACGGGAGGCTAAGCTGGAGGAAGAGGCCAGTTTGGTCTCAGAGCCGTCCCTGGGGAACAGGACGAGGTGCCGGCCCTGGGGACAGGGAGTGACCGGGTTCTAGCAGAAGGACCAGGGTGCCAGAGGCGAGTCATTAACCAGATCAGTGAGTCTGCAGCCTGTCTCCTCCACGGCAGGGTGACCTGTGCCGCTCAGAAGCTTCTCTACACAGGACAGTCCAGGTTCCCATTTCCAAAGGTGTGTCTAAGCCACCAAGGATGTCATGGAAGCTGCGACGCAGGATCTACTGGGGGGGGAGAAAAAAAAAAAAAAGGAAAAGAAAAAAACCCCTAATGTAAAGGAGTAATTCCTCTGGCACTTGTCAAGAGTATGCAATGTGGGGTTTTTTTTCAACAACGTTCCCTTATGGGATGACAAAGGCCAAATGAGCTAAGCGCTGTGAGCTGGGGGGCGGGC
>NW_009722185.1:5916-15861 GCF_000703405.1 Apaloderma vittatum | reverse complement strand
CCAGCCTTTGTGCCAGCCCTATCAACCTACTGAACGATGTTTCCCAATGCAACATCTAGTCATCTCTTAAACACTTCCAGGGACGGTGACTCAACCACCTCCCTGGGCATCCTGTTCCAGTGGCTGAAAACCGTTTCAGTAAAGAAATTCTTTCTAATATCTAGCCTGAACCCTCCTGGTGCAATTTAAATTCATTTCCCCTCATCCTATCACTCTCCACTTAGAAGAATAGACCAACTCCTGCCTCTCTATAACTTCCCTTCAGGGATTGTTGCAACTGTTAACCATTTACAGATAAAGAACTGGTGTCTGCATATTCTGAGGAGATGGAGCAATTGGCTCAGGCAGGGCCCTCGTTAGTGAGGATAATGTTTTTTGAGACCTGAATCTCAACACCAAATTTTCCTGATGAGTGCTGGCTCTGAAAGGTGTCTCCCAGGCAATGTACTGCAAGGTCAGCACCCAGACAAGACAAGAGCCTACTAATGACAACTCAGTTGCAACCACCATCCCTCTTCTCACCAAACCCCTTGATGACACATAGTGCCTCTGTCTCTTCCAGCCTTCTGATGCTCTGCTTTATTTACACAATCTCCACATTTACTTTCTTTCCCTCACTGAATCTTCTGATAGAGTCTAACAGAGCTGTCTTTTAACTCTGCTGAAGGATTTCTTCCTGGGTAAGTGAATCAATCCACAGGAAAAGGCAGCTTCACATATTCAAATCTGTGCTCAGCCCCAGAATAAGCTCATCACAGAAAATCTTTCAAGATCTTTTTGGGGAAGAAAGGAGATCTCATCAACAACGAAGGATGAAAAATTTCCATTTTTGAAAACCTGGAGCAGTCATAACTGCCATTTTAGTCATAATAAGTTATAAAGCAAAACACATACATTGAGGAAAGGAATATTTTTCTCATTTAAACACTGATGACATTTATATAAAATGTAACAATGTCTTTTTTTGTCTGTAATGAATATGTATTAGGACTTCTACTGTTAAAATAAAACTCCAAGTGCAGTTGTCATAGGACCCCATTCTGAGGGGAACAGAAGGTCCCACATGATGACCTGATCCCTCCCTCCGGGAAGTCTGCTGCCTTCCTGGGGCCCCGGTTAAGGATGTTATTAGGAAGCTCTCAGGTCTGGTGAAGCCTTCTGATTATTATCCACTTCTGGTAATGCAGATCAGCAGTGATGAAGTAGAAGAGGCAATCAAAAGAGACTTCATGGCACTGGGGCAGATGCTACAAGAATGTAGTCTACCCTGATTTCAGTAAAGCATTTGACACAGTCTCCCACAGCATCCTCCTGAAAAACCTGGTAGCCCACGGCTTGGACAGATGCACCCTTCGCTGGGTAAAAAACTGGTTGGATGACCGGCCCAGAGAGTAGTCGTGAATGGTGCTGAATCCAGTTGGTGTCTGGTGACCAGTGGTGTCCCCCAGGGATCAGTACCGGGCCCAGTCCTATTCAACATCTTTATTGATGATCTGGATGAGGGGATTGAGTCTACCCTTAGCAAGTTCATAGATAACACCAAGTTGGAGGGAAGTGTTGGTCTGCCAGAGGGTAGGAAGGTACTGCAGAGGGACCTGAACAGGCTGGTTCAATGGGCTGAGGCCAGCGATATGAAATTCGATAAGACCAAGTGTAGGGTCCCAAACTTTGGCCACAATAACCCCCTGCAGTGCTACAGACTGGAGGAGGAGTGGCTGGAGAGCGGCGTGGCAGAGAGGGACCTGGGAGTGCTGGTTGACAATCGGTTAAATATGAGGTGGCCCACTCAGGTGGCCCGGAAGGCCAATGGCATCCTGGCTTGTATCAGGAATAGTGTGGCCAGCAGGAGCAGGGGTGTAATTCTGTCCCTGTACCCAGCACTGGTGAGGCCTCACCTCGAGCCCTGTGTGAAGTCCTGAGCCCCTGACTTCAAGAAAGACGTTGAAGTGCAGAGGAGAGCAGCGAGGCTGGAGAAGGGACCAGAGAAAAAGTCCTATGAGGAGAGGCTGAGGGAGCTGGAGGAGACTCAGGGGGACCTTTTCAGTCTCTACAACTGCCTAAAGGGAGGTTGTAGTCAAGTGGGGGTCGGGCTCTTCTCCCGGGCAACGAGTGACAGGACAAGAGGGCATGGCTTGAAACTGCGTCAGGGAAGGTTTAGGTTGGATCTCAGGAAATACTTCCTCATGGAGAGGGTTTTCAGGCATTGGGATGAACTGCCCAGGGAGGTGGTGGAGTCACGATCCCTGGAGGCTGGATGGGGCCCCTAGTGCCGTGGTCTGGCCATTGCAATGCTGCTGAGTCATAGGCTGGACTTGATGATCTCAGAGGTCTTTTCCAGCCTGAACAACTCTGTGTGTGATTCTGTGTGTGGATCCTGAAGGAAATGGCAACTGAAGTTGCTAGGCCATCATATTCGAGAAGTCGTGGCAATTTGACAAAATTCCCAGAGACTGGAAAAAAGGAAACATAACCTCCATTTTTAAAAAGGGAAACAAAGAAAACCCAGGGAACTACAGTCAGCCTCTCTTCCTGGTAACAGTACTAAGGCACATGTGATCAGTGACAGCCAACATGATTTCACTAAGGGCAAATCGTGCCTGACTAATTTGATGGCCTTCTATGACAAAGTTACAGCTCTGGTTGATATGTGAAGAGCAACTGACATAATCTACCTGGACTTCTGCAAGGCATTTGATGCTGCCCCACATGACATTCGTGCCTTTAAGATGGAGAGACACGGGCTTGGTGGGTGGACCACTCGGTGGATAAGGAACTAGCCAAAGGGTCACACTCGAAGAGTTGTGGGCTATGGGTCAATGTCCATGTGGACACCAGTGACAAGTGCAGTTCCTCAGGGGTCTGTTCTGGGCCTAGTGCTGTTCAACATCTTTGTCAGCGACATGGTCTAGTTGAGAGGCAGGGAGGTGGGTTTAGATAATATCTAAAATCTCTTCCAACATAAGATATTTTATGATTCTATGATTCAATCTCATGAAACAATCAGTCGTGTATTTCTAAATCTGTTTTTGAGACTGTTTCGTATCCTTGTTAAGAATTTTACTTCTGGATCAGTTCTGCCTTGGTGTATTTCACTCTTTACAGGCATAGTCCCTGAAATAAACAACTAGTCCACATCTCCTCTGCATTTTCTTGAGGGACAGAAAAAAGAAACAGCTAAAATTTTATTAAACATTAACAGTGATACTCGTTTGATGTCTTTCATGGAAATGTAATTAACTCTGGGACAATATGAATAAATAAATATTATATTAATTTTCCCTTAAGGAAGCAAACTACTTTATCTCTGAACATTTTCCCCTCTGCTCCAGTTCCTAGCAAATATCAGAACTACAACACCTTGTGATCTTCCACTTACTCCCTAAAGTCAATTTCTGAAGTTGACATCAGGGCCATTCCTGTACATGCTTACTGTATGACTTTAAATACTAAGAGCAATGAAATGAGATGTTGGAATGTGATTGTTCTTTTTCCTCAGCCTTGCCATGCAGAAGTGCTCAGATCCTACCATAAACCCACCTTGGTTATACCTAGCAGGAAAGCTTTCTGACTGGAAACAACAAACAATATGGAGGAAAACAAACAGCTCTCCCCTTTTCCAAACACCCTAGACACCCCACCTTCTTCTGTGTCTGCTGTGAACACAAGAAACCTGACTATTGACTTTTTCAGACTGAATGGGTGTCAACATGGTTCATGTGATTCATGTGAAGGTATTTAACTAACAGTGTACAAGAGGTATTCAATTAAATTAAAAAATAGATTTATCATCTATTGAATTAACTAAAAACATCATGGCTACATGACTGGCACCCATTTATGGAAACTCAATTGTCTTTCTGTGATGCACTTTAATAGGGAGATTGTATCACTGCCTGTCTTGATAAAGTCATATTAGATGTTGCCTATACTGTTGCTGTCTCTCCAGAGTCAGTAAAAATATTTTTGTGGGAAATAAATAGTTTATTAAACTAATATTTTTAGTGTGAAGTAGTGGCTTATAGCAGGAAGGATAGTCAGCACCATCTGATCAGCCAGACTGCATATCACAATTGTTAAGTAAGAATTTATCTTGTGATGAAGCGGAAAGCAAAAGTACATAATTTTCAAGCACCATAAATAAGTAATGTCAGGCAATTTCTTTGATTCAGATACTCACCGGTTTCTAATTTCTGTCAGAGAACTGGGTGTAGCTAGATTAAATATTTCAGCACTATAATACTCAGGTTGGTTATCCAATTTCTGAAAATCCTATATAATGAGAAATCTAATATTTAAGTCTGATTTAAAGTTGTATAATTCTATCTTAATATGTCTATTTAATGTCAATCTTAATATATTATTTGCAAATTATAATTTCATAGTAAATCTCAATATTATATCATATACAAAATAGCCTGAATAAGAAAAAGATAATTAAAATATCAAAATATTAAAATACAGTGTACATTAGTATTCTCCCTTATGATTTCTAAGGTAGAATAACTGATATGATAATTTTTTCCCCAAAATGATTGTTTGTTCCAAGAGATAGATTCTTAAAGGCATGCATTACAAAAGCTCTGTGAAAATGCAAAGACTCTAAACTGAAGCAAATAGAAAGAAAAATCCCAATACTGTAGGAAAAAGCTTTTTCCTGTGATTAGCATGTGCAGATTTTAAATTGTCAACATCTGTCAGTCAACTACCCCTCTATAACATCTCTACATTAAAAAAAAGAACTTGATATATAATCTATTTTAGTGCTGACTTTGCTGCCACTGAAATCAACTTTGGTTTGGTCTTAACATATTTCCAAAAGTTGTCAGTGTTATCATCATCTTCATAATCTAAACTCAAGTTGTTGTGTAATTGATCTTGCCAATTATTTTTATGTTTTTCTTCAGCTTTGTCTCAGGAGAGAGATACAGATATCAGTTTAGCCATGTATGAACAGCTGGACTATTATGTTATTTCATAGAAAAGCCTGACTATGTTGAACACGTAAGTTAGATTTTATTGTGTATTTAGACAGCACAAATATCTTTCCAGGATCCTTTCTCATTCACTTCTAAAGATCTAGATTCTTGGTACTGTAACTTAATTCAATAAACATATGTTAGTACTTATGTAGCTAAAACTTTTATCATTATGTATTTCCTTTAGACCACACAATGAAATTAGTAATGTTTAACAATTTCTGGAACACTGAAATGCAAAGTTGTTGTAGCAAATCCTGCATATAAATTGTGCATTAAAAAACCCAAAAATGATCACCTCTTAACCCATAAAGTAACAGAAGGAGGGTTTTGTTAGTAAAAGCAATTTCTTATATTGTAGCTGTGTTAAAATCTCCAAAATGTAGACTGTAGTAGAAGAACCTTCATGAATTTCCTTATTAATTTCATTCTCAGTCAATCTGTCTCAGGAATGACCCACCAAGGCCGTCATCCAACACTGCCAGTCCAAGGATATGCATGCACTCTACACAAGGGTGCAAGCTGCTGTGCTCTAAGGCTGCAAGCCTTAGAGCAACAGCAATATGCAGAGCTCTGTGTAAGATTAACTGATCTGTTTGATATGGCAATAGTACCATCTAATAACAAACTACATTCTTATACATACAGTGGGTGTGTCTTACCTATGTAGAAGAACAACAAATAAATGAGTGCTAGAAGGGAATTCAGTGTTGGAGGTTTTCCCTCTCTTATCTCACGGCGTATTCGTGAAGGTGCTACCACTACTTAGCGATATAATCGTCAAAGATATAAGACCCTCTCTGGGACTGAGATTGCCTCAGCTGAGTTCTCAAAATGCTACCTATCTCTCCAACATCTCCCTTTTTTTTTTCTTGAGGACACTTCTGTCTTAGCTCCGGTGGTTGTCTAAGTAGCAGCCATCCTGGGTAGTGGTGATCTTCTGCAGAAAGGGAATTAACACACATGGCTAAAGCTCTGAAGTGGGTGTTGTGATGATCTCTTTGCAACTCAGACTCTTTCCTTATACAGATACCACACAGTCTTGTAGCTACCACATTTCAATTGCGGTTTCCTTTTCAGTAAATTTTAAGATTGGTGAGAGATTAAAATGATGGTGATGATGATGATGATGATGATGATGATTATATATATTTTTAAATAGAAATGAAATCTTATTACTGAAGTATTTAAAAGAATTATACTGTAATAATACTGCCTTCGTTTGCCATATGACATATAAAGAAGAAATGGAAAAGGCACAAAACAGTTCCACTGACTCACTGACACCATGGGGTTTATGAGATTATCTTTGTTATTGACTTATCCAGATTACCCTTTGTGGGCTATGAAACATGCATACAGGCTGCATGCACAGGGGCACCAAACAGAATCAATGAACACAAGTCTGGCATGGGTTAGTCCATGCAGTTCTGTGCACTTAGCTTTATCACTGGGATGCTTTTAGCAGATAGTGAAAAAGGCAGTTATCCCCAGCTATTTAAATGTATAATTTATTAAACAGAATACTTCTATTATTTAAAAGAATACTTTTATTCCAATAAAAAAATCTGTATTTTATGCAGGAAATATCCATAAAATCCATATCTGTTGCATATTTGCACAGGAAAATGTTATAAAATGTATCTGATGCATTTGCTTGCATAGTAATGATTGGGGGCCAGTTAGCTCAGTCAGAGCATGGGGCTGATAACACCAAGGTCATGGGTTCAATCCCCGTTCGGTCCCCATGTGTTGCCTGATCTAGTTGAGAGGTGTCCCTGCCCACGACAGGGAGGTTGGATTAAATGATCTCTAAGGTCCCTTCCAGTCTAGGCCATGCTATGATTCTATGATTCTATGACTAGTTAGCAAAGACAAGAATAAATAGAATATGTCCTGAACTTAAGTTCCTTGTCCATACTATAAATTGTTTATTTATCTTCTGTCCTGCGATTATTTTTATGATGGATATTTCCCCATAAATAGCCTATTACTGCCTGGTATTTTAGAAGGAATGAATGCTTTTCTCCTTACTACAAAACAATCTCTATCTGGAAGTGGTAGGTAAAGGCAGATATGCTTATATTTGTCATATAGATGTCATTACTTGCAAAGAAATATATCAAAGTATATTGATTTTTTCTTGCATTTTTTAACCCAAATTGCAATATTCCTAATCTAGGTTTTAATGATGAGAAAATTACATTCTGTGTTCTTCGAAAATGTAACTGAAGGCAAAATTAATAGGACATACACAGAATGATACTACTAGCTTTTTAATAGAGTTCTAGCAAAAAAGCATGTACAAACTGCAAATAACAGCAAGATGTATTAAAGTATGCAGTTTGTTTCGATTGCCTGGGTGTAAACTCTGTCAGAATTATTTAATGCAATGTTTTGAGGTTTAGAACATATTAAGGTACACTCTGCCATTATATGAATGTAATCTCAAAAAGGAAAATGGTAATATAATCTCTTAAAAGAATCTATTTAACATCTTCTCAGATACATATCAGTCTATTTAAAGCTTACAGGAAATTTGTTAATCCTGCAGACAATTTCTTTCCGTAGGATGTTGATTATTCATTTTTGCACCATATTAAAATGCAAATAAAATTTTTAGCAAGTAGAACTTGCTTATACTCATCAACATCATGTGTGTCCTGAACAATTTTTACTTTCTTACATCCCTCAGTTGTCATAAACTCTATTTCACTCATATAAACCTAGAGCTTCACCATGGGAAATCAAAGGTAAGTAGATACACTTTAGACAACGGACTTACCATCAGTGACAATATTTATTAGACCTTTTTGTACTTTTGAAAGAAAGTCTAGAATTCTGAAGACAGCCTTTTTCTACAGGATATTGTGTTTAATAAATGAAATAGAATTATATTCTTGAAGCTACTCCACATAGAATTAGTGAAAATTACTAATTAGTTTAACAAATAAAAGAATCTGAGGCAAAATCTTAGGTAAAAACTTCTTTTCAATTGACTGAAGTGGAGGAAGCCAACACTCTTGTAGGATAAGGACTTAGAAGAGCTGAAAATATGGAATACAAACTGTACTTTCCCCATTTCGTTACATGGTCTGATGATGAAACTAATGCATTGTGCATGTAGATTCAAACACCAAGTACTCCTGTCCTAGTTACAATGTGTGCTTTATATAGGCAAAAAAAAAAGAGCCCTTGTAATCAAACAAGCTCCTGTTTTCCAGGAGAAGGACTATTCTGAAATTGCCATGAAAAGAGAGCAAATCCAGGATTCTGTGAATGAGTTCACGTAAAATGTTAAAACGTACATTACGTTGCGCATACCAATCTAATCCTTCATTCTGGGAATCCACTCAGGTGAGAATTGACTTGGAGAACTGTGCCCCACTCTAGAGCCCTCAGTACAGAAAAGATATGGATCTGTTAGAGTGGGTCCAGAGGAGGGCCACAAATACGATCAAAAGGCTGGAGCATCTCTCCTGTGAGGACAGGTTGAGAGACTTGGGGTTGTTCAGCCTGAAGAAGAGAAGGCTCTTGGAAGACCTTATAGAAGCCTTCTAGTACTTAAAAGTTACCTATAGGAAAGATGGGGAGGGACTCTATCATGGAGTGTAGCAACAGAATGAGTGTTTTAAAATACAGCAAGGTAAATTTAGATTAGAAATTAGGAAGAAATTCTTTACTAAGAGGGTCATGAAACACTAGAACAGGTTGCTCAGAGAGGTAGTGGAGTCCCCCTTCCTGGATGGATGGAGCTCCTCCTGGTTGTATGGAGCTCTCAGAAACCTGATTTGGTTGAAGATATTCCTGTTCAGTACACAGGGGTCGAACTGTCATGGATTTGTGTCTTGTAAGAATTTTTGGTAGTGTGGAGAAGGCTGTGCGGATGGCTTCTTGCAAAACTTCCAGAGCCTTCCACAGCCCCAGGTAAAAGTCAAACCCACCCCTGGCCAAGGTCAGGACAATTGACACCTCTGGGATCAGCGTATTTAAGAGACAAAACTGGTTGGACTGGGGTCTTTGTCTCTTTTTCCTGGAGCAGAGGATTCCCTGGAGGCGCATGACGAGTGAGACAACAGACTCAAGGTCCTGCTGATCAAGGAGGTCAACAGTAGCCAAGTGTCCAGGATGGAGCAGGATGTGGAGAAGCCCATGCCAGGAGAGAGAGAGAGACCATGCAGAAGCAGAGGACATACACAAAGTGAAGTGCGACTCCAAGGAGGACCTGTGTTGGAGCCAAGGACACTGCAGGCTGTGGGGGTGTTCTGTGTTGGTGGGAAATACTGACTTGGAGGAGAAGGATTGCTTTCCACGAGATGGACACCACATGGCATCAGGGGAAGACTGCGAGGAGTTCTCTTCCTGAGGAGGAAGGATTGACATGGACAATGAGTAATGGCTAGACTACATCTCCACTCTCTGTCCTCCTTCACCAACTAGGGGGCAGGAGGTAGCCAGGAAGAAATGAGGATTGTCAGGGGGAAATGTATTTAAGATTGGTTGTAGTTATATCTCTCACTATCTACTCTGATCCAGTTGATTTAGTTGAACTGGTGGTGGTAAATTAAATTTAAGTTTTCTCCCCAAGTCTGCTCTGGTTTTTGCCCGTTAACCTTCTCTGTTCTGTTCTCAATCCTTGAGTATTTTTGTTTAATTTTCTACTGCCCCATCCTTAAAGGGAGCGAGTTGTAGGTAAGTAAGTGGCTGCATAGCTCTTCTTGCTGATGGGGCGGCTCAAATTATGACAATGACCTTTAAATATCCCTTCCAAGCCAATCTAAGAAAACTGAAAATCCCTCCACCCTACTCCCAAAAAAGAAAACCAAACTCAAAACCTGTTATAAGCCAAAGAAAGAAAATCTATGGAAAACAAAGACATTTTGTTACACTTCTTTTTTTCTTGATTCTTAGAGTCTACCCTATCTTTGGTATTTATTTCATCTCTACGATAAAGAAAAAGAAAATCTTT
>NW_009722185.1:0-5885 GCF_000703405.1 Apaloderma vittatum | reverse complement strand
AAAGAATAAACATCACCAGAAAGATAATAGAATTAAACAATGATGTTAGTATACTAATAGAGGACTAATAAATAAAAAAAAAAATCTAACCTTCTAACATAAGCTGAAAATAAGAATTGCCGAGTGGCAGGATGAGTTAGATCTTAGAGAAAAATTTTACACGAAAAATAGGAATAATTCATTTGAATAAATATCTGTGGCTGAAGTATTTGTGTTGGAGTCAGTAAGATAGAACCATGACTAAAATTCAACATTCGTAGTTTATATCTGCTTTTACTAAGGAGATTCATGGAGTTATAGAACATGGGCTGGAAGGGACTGGAAGAGGCCTGCTACCTAATCCAAAGTAAGATCAGCAACAACCATATCTAGATCATTGTTTACATGCAACTGTACACCCTTTTATTAAAAGTAAAACAAAATAAGAAACCAGAAAATTCTCTTTAAGTGATTAAGAACTCCTAAAATATGACTGCATTTATTGATATATTTTGAATCAATTACTTCAGCCCCTATCTATAGAAGATTGGGAGAATAAATTATTTTCGTTTTAGATCTGCTTGATATATGAAGTGTTCATAATAGTTATGTATTTTAGATCTGTGAAGGCTTTTATCATGTATTCTTCCTGGTTTACTTCTGCTGATTTATCTTCCTAATTATTTTTTCTTTTATTAAAGATGATTTCATCATTTCCTTGTAATTCTCAATGAAGTGCTCTTTGAAATGATTCACATCTTTCTTACTGAGAATGCTTGAAATTGAACCTAGCAACCCCGCCATACATGCTTCTGGCATTATCTAGATATCTGCAAAAGCTCTATCAAAATTTGCATTCTGGGCCTCAAAGGTAATGTGTATGTCCCTCACATGCCTATCAATACATCCCTTTTATCCCCCTCTGTTTTGAACAAACCATTCCTTTCTTAATGCTCCCATCATATGAGTTTGTCATGTCTTTTAATTCCCAGAGTAATAGTTTTGTCTTATTTACCATTTGTTGCTTATTGTGTTACTGTTCTACATAGAAGCACAGGAAGGATGGAGATCAAGAACGAGGTGATTAGCATCTTTGAGGGAAAATTTGCAATGAAAAGAGCTAAAAATGGATCAAAGCCTTGGTTCTGGCTAATCTTCACAGAATTTTGAAAAAAAGTGAATGCCTAAAGCAGAGATCCTGTAGCAAGAACTGAAGACATAAAAGATGGCATTACAGCAGTGGAGACTAGATTTGTATATATCCTTCAGAAAGAAAGAAGAACAGCGTAGTCAACAGAGTCACGTAAATTTGACATCAAGCCGATGTAGTTAAGCAAGCAAGTTTTAATGGATGATTTTAGACCTAGAGATAAATTGAAAATAGAAAAAGGCAAAACACTTAATTATAGTCGATTACAGTACCAGTGCCATTGGGTCTGAAAGTGTCCTTCTAGCTTCAGCTTTATTAATATGGGGGAACAGTGTGAGCACATGTAAATTTTTAGAAACACATAGTTTTTAGAAAAAATAAAAAGCATGGTTAATTATATAAATATTTCTCAAGACAAAAATTAACTCAGATTAGTTTTGCACTGAAGACAGTGTGCATAGGTACCGTAGAAGTAAGGTTAAATTAGTTGTCATAACTCTTAAAATTGAATGGAATGGAAATACATTATTAATATGTAAGCTCTTCAGAAATTTATGCAGTGTTTTTCCTTTCAAATTTTTCATAATCATCGTTACATGTGGAAAAAATGCAATCATCTCATGAAAGTAAATCCAGTGGTGGAAAAACCATTTATTATTGCTCCAGTTTATTTTTTCTCTTGCTGAGCTCTTTGTTAGATCTACATGTAAATGTCTCTTCTGCAGTGCATAAACGTTGAATTTCTTGATTTGTACAAGTGGTTATTGCTGCCTTCATCCCCCCTGTGCTCTTAAGAGCAAAACAGCTTTATTCTTTCTACGGTGATTGACTTCAGCATCCTACCTGCAAACATTCAACCAGTGCAGTGACACCTATCACGTTCACTACGTTAATGTACTAGGTACCCTGTCATTTCTTCTAATTTTTAACCCTAGAGAATGTTTAACTCACAGATAGCCTCATGAAAACATAACTCTCTTTTGCAAGGTGTGATCACATGCTTATCAAAGTGAGAAATTAATATAATCTATTCCTAAAATAATAGAACTGATAAACTGAGAGAATTCTAAAAAAGATGCCAGGAAAAAATATACCATGATATTTTTTAATACATGTCAGAAAGTACATCAAGAGTACCAGAGACTAGAAAGTTAATCACAATGGAGAAGATCTCAAAGTTTAACAAGTCTAGCATGGACAGAACTGTATAAGTTTCAGAAAACCAACGCATTTTCATTTATAAAGTGCCTCCTACTCGTCTAGATGAGAAAAAAAAAATCTACAATTAAGCGTCTGCACTCATACTTTTTTCTTGGACATGTAATTTGTGATTTTGCGATATAGGACTATCTGAGAAAGCTTGTGAATTCACTTTTTTTCCAACAATATTATTTTCTTGTGAAATCCATTTCTGTTCTTTGAACAACATTTCTTATTTCTACTTCAGCAACTGCCTGAAAGCAATATGCTATGACTATTACATAGAGAAAGCTGAACAAACACAAAATATAACAGGGTGGCCATTTTAAGCAACTTCTCAGCACCATGAGTAACGTAAAAGTAATCTGATATTTCTGTATTCAGAGAGTATAGCTTCCTTTGGCTTCTAAATGTAGTTGATGGAATAAACTCACTTAACTGGCAAGCAATTCAGATTTGCTTGAAAAACAATCTATTTAAAATTGATTTTGGTTCAAATGACTCCACAAATTTCTCTGGAGGAGGCAATGGTGTGCAAGTTTTCTTAATTTGCAGATGACAACAAAGTGGGGGGACAATCAATATGCTGGAGGGCAAGGCTGCCATCCAGAGGATAGAGGAGTGGGCCTGCATGACCTCATGAATTTCAACACAGAAAAATGTTGAGTCTTGTCTCAGGGAAGAAAGAGCTTCTGTAACAACGTGGGCTGGGTGTGGGTACACTAAAGAGTAGCTGTGCAGGAAACGCCCTGAGGTGGTGGTACGCAGTAAGCTGGATATATAGCCATGGTGTGCCTTGGCAAAAAAAGGTGCCCAACAGCTCCTGGGCTCTATGGACAGGGGCCCAGCTCGTAGATCAAAGGAAGGGATATCTCCCTCCACGTTTCACCACATGTAGCTACTACATCCAGTTTTGGACATCTAACAAAAGAAAGACATGGACAAACTGAAGATACATCAGAGGGAGTTAGGGGACTCAAGACAGCTGGAACACTTGTCCTTGTGGCCTGATTGTCTTCTAGTCTGAAGTACTGAGGCCTAAATGGTAGGCCATGAGTCAAAGCTGACCTCTAGATGAATCTCACAACACCACAATACATTTAATATATATAGGATTAACCGTATATGTGATATATTACTTATCTACTGTAGTATGAATATCTATATATTTTGATGCCAATCTATAAAAATCTTTACTGTAATGTTTGTTGTGTAACAGTAGTCAGCAGAATGCTGTAACACCTGTGATGTGATGGTCACTGGATCTTTTGCCTGTAATGTGATAATCACAGGATTCATATCTAGGGTATGATGGTCACCGGATTCTTTACCTATGGTGTAATAGCCATCGGATTCTTCTTTAGTTGGGGGCAAAGCCATGAAACTAGGTGTCTGGAAAGCTAAAACAGATATAATAGCCCCTCTTTTGGAAGAAATTAAACCAGATGTTGAAACAAAAACAGATAGAGAAACTTCCCCTGGTTTCCTCCTTGAATCCTGGCCATGCTTTGGGTAGAATCCAACCAAGAGGGTGACAGAGTTTTGAAATGTGCACTTAGAGTTTTGAAATATGTTTATCCAACTGTATAAAAGCTGAACCTCCTTGTAGTGACTTTGGATACCTCACCTACGAGTGGAAGCACTGTGTAGGACCTCCCAGTTTCTGGCAGGTGCTCCAAACCCTCGCTGCAACTGGGGCTCCTCAGCAACTGTGGATCTGGATGATGGTAAAGTATTAGGGCAATTGGTGATGTATTTTTCTTAATCACTATTGCTAACCTTATGTACTAATGATTAGTGCATTATCTTGCTTATTCTCTTTGCTGCTTGAAACTAGAGTATAATAAGCTTATTGTTTTAACTAAATGCATTATCTTACTTTTGTAACACCTTGAAATAGATAATAAAATAAGCCTACTCTTTGTTGGTACCTATGTCCTCATTGTTGATCCTGTTGATTGGTAGAACATGGTCCTATGAAGAGAAATAAGGGTTAAAAATAGAGGTTCAAGTAGAGCTTTGAAGTGTAAATTGATTGAAGGGAATAACATCAAAAAACTGTTCTGATCTTGTAGCCTTCTAGTCATCTACTATAAGTCGATATTTGACATAACCCTTAGGTTAGGTTATTACTATTTAAAGCAGTGATAAACATACATAAACTGAGACACTTTGTAAAGCCTTCTCGCAATGCAAATAAGAATAGCATAAAATAAATATAAAATTAAATTATATTTAGCAATTAACTGCTTCATTAAAAATAATAACATGCACCCTCTCTTTATCCTCTGCTTTCTTTTTTGGTTTACTGACTGTCAGAAGATTATCTGTTATATGTTTAAGTCTGCTTCTCTAAGATTGCACGTGATTTTTCCACTTTTCCTGTGAATTAAAGTAAATATCAATTTAGTTTGCTATCACTGTCAGATTTTCATCTGTAGCTCTACCTAACTGTGTAACAATCCACTTTTCCTGCTCTCTTTTATCATGTGGGAAGACAAGCAAGCAAACACAAATACCATGCCTACCAAAATTTAATTTGCTGATCCGTACTCTTAACCTTTCCTTCATACTTTCTCCTATTGACCAATCTGAAATGCTTCCTCACTGTCCTAGCTCCAAAAACTTACTTGGCAGATTTAAACTTCAGTGTAAGATTCGTATTTGTCACTTCTGGATAAGGAAGTAATAAATCTTATATATATAGTCCTTGAGAGCTTCAGTCTAGTTTCTATTGTTTCTTAAAGGTGACCTTTTTGGAATTGCAAATGTTTATTACAGACCTATTTTTATTTCCTTTAATCTGAAAAGAATTATCTTGAGATTTCTCCAGTCAAGATTATTTTTCACAGCCAGATCTCTCATAATGTCTTCACCACCTACCAGAAACAACAGGAAAATGCAATTTCCTTTTTTTTTTTTTTGTTTTAAAGTACCATGTAAAGAAAAAAATAAAGAAAAAAGAAGCAAATGCCTTTTCTCAAAATATATGGGCTAATAAAATAAAATATATGGGCTAATAAGAATGGTGACACTTGGTTGTTTTTGTTTAGGTTTTTTTTTGAGAATTACCTTTGCATAATTTAAAAGAATTAATTCATGTGTCTAAAATACCCTAGGTATTACTTCAAGAAGATGCTGTCAGAAAACTATAAAGAAAAAAGAAGCAAATGCCTTTTCTCAAAATATATGGGCTAATAAAATAAAATATATGGGCTAATAAGAATGGTGACACTTGGTTGTTTTTGTTTAGGTTTTTTTTTGAGAATTACCTTTGCATAATTTAAAAGAATTAATTCATGTGTCTAAAATACCCTAGGTATTACTTCAAGAAGATGCTGTCAGAAAACTTAATAAATTCAGTAGTTTTTGAGGATGATACTTTTTAAGAGCTAGGCTGGCCACTAAATGCTTTAAACCCTCTTCCTCCCCAAATGGAAAGAGAAAGGGAATAAGGTAGAGAGACTTTACAGATTGGAAAAGAAAACTAAAACATCTTTAGTAAACAATAATAGTATTTAAAAAGAAATAATAAAAATAATTAACTATATACAAA
>NW_009722184.1:22455-65847 GCF_000703405.1 Apaloderma vittatum | reverse complement strand
TTTGGGAGGTGTGGGGTGGGAATAAGATTTGGGGGTGTCTGGGTGCTTGAGAGGTGTCTGGGGAGACTTCGTGTGAAAGAGTGGCCCAGTGTGTGTGGGGGTGACTTTCAGGGTTTATTGAAGAGTGTGGGAAAGGGCTGCTTTTAGGGGGTTGGGAAAATGTGGAGGAGAAGAGGGGCGAATGGAGTTTAGTTCTGTATAACACAGTAAAATGCAACAGGGTGGATATGGGGAAGGTTCTTAGTTGTGTGGTTTGGTGGAAGTACAGAGAGAGGCTTCAGGAGGCTGCGGGTGCAGGTTGGAGGGTGTGTATTCAGGAGCAGATGACGGTGGCCGATGTTTCTGAGAGAGTATCATCAAGGGAGAAGTTCAGTGTCTTACGGAGTTGTTGTGGTGCAGTTTGGGCAAGTATTAGGAGGTTTGAGTTTTGTGTAACGTGCATTATTTCTGGTAATTTGTAGGAGTCTGTGTAGGCAGGAGATTGGTAACGGTGAGGGTTTTCTATGTGCTGCCCTTTGGCGATAAGAATAAGGCCCGTAGAGCTTATAGGAGCCTGCAGGCTCTTGATACACACAAATCCTGTGTTAAAAGTTGAGGTAGCGTCATGCTTTCAAACTGCTTTTATTCACTGCTAAATCTGGAGGGTGACTTGTACGCTGTAGGTCGGTGATATCTGTAGCTTGGTCAGCGCTGCTGCTGTGAGCATTGAGGGAGAGAATTGGGAAGAAGCAGATGGGCCCCCTTACTGCAATCTTAGAAGACGGGAAATGTAACATTTCAGATTTGCTTTCTTGCACGTGTGAAAAGAGGATAAAATCCACCTTGTGATCCTGCAGAGACGTAGTAACTCTCCATTGTGAGCCATGTCTCAATTCCTTTTCCCTTCTGTTGGTGGAGACTGAAACCACCACTTGAGTTGCAGCTCTTAAGTTTTGTGTTCGATTGAGTCAGCCTGAATCTCTCTAGCATTGTGGCGTCCCACCTGTAGCTGTCCGTGACGCTCTCTGAAGCTTACCCACCTGAGGAAAGCCGCTTTAGGTGCAGTAGTTACAATCTTGTATCGAGCTATCATGTGTCCAAAATAACTTCACAGACCGCTTCAGGAGCCTCCTGCAATATGACAACATTCACTAAAGGTTTCTGCTCTTCTTTAAGTAGGAACGTCAGAACTTGGCAAAGTAGTTGGATGTTGTTGGTTTTGAGACTGGCCCATGTGCCACCTCTAGAAAGAAGGGAAGCTGAACTGAGCTGTGACTCTGAAGAAGAAAAATACTTGAGAGAGACCCTGGTAACAAGACATTCCTTGTTAGTGCTGTGCCGTGCTTAGAAGGAAACTTTCTGCGTGGATGATTAGCTAAAATAATTTCTTCCAGAACAATGTTTTAAAAGTAATTTACCTCATGAATGATGTACTGGTTTGCATTTGCTTTCATAGCCTTTTGAGTAGATTGTTTTCTAAGTAGAGACAATAAGGTAGGAGTTTGTCTGGCACTTGTGAATTCAGTCTAATCTTCTTACTCGAAGGAGCTTGCGTAACAGCGTAGTAAAGTGCAAGAGGTCTGACAAAAGCTGCCTTAATAATCCCTGTGTAGTCACTGGAGAGTTGGTCGCTAATTAGGAAGCGAGGGATGAACTGTGCTTCAGATAACTTCTTAGATGCCTACGGTGGGAATACTTCTGAAGAGTCTTGTTTGTTATAAGACTGGTGAATATGTGCTGTTATGTGAGTCTAAACAGCTTTCTTCTGAAGTGTTTTTGGATGTACAGGTGCTTTGAATAACGCAAAAAAAAGGCTTTATTTACTTTGGTCATAAAGTGTTACTTGTTCTTGTGAAAAATTTCTTTAAAATATTTCTTGAGGTTTTGCCTGCTTTGTGCTGGTAAAATAGCCAGCCTGACGTGATGTTGTTAATTCTAAATGCAGCAAGATTTGATAACTGCTTTATCAAAAGCACGTTGTCAGAGTCCAGGACCCGAGTTCAAAGGCCTGCCACGTAAAGTCAGTTGCACATACTTTGGGCTACTAATCCTGTGCAAACAGAAAGAGACTGGAGGAGGAAAGGGTAGGTCGATCTGAAAGAGTGAGATCATAGGTTCACCTGCTTATGTGCACGCCTTGATCAGGCCAATAACTTGTGATCGTGTGTGCTCGTGTCCAGGTGACGTGGCAAAACTTGCTTGGCGAGGATTTAAACTTGGAAAGGGAGTGACGTTAGTAGCTGGTACCTGTCGCGGGCAGAAAACATTTGATGTGCAAGTGGCAAGAGGCTCGCGAAAAAGGAAGAAGAAAACCTAAAGCTTCACGGAGGTGCAGCGTCAGGGTGGGTGAGCTACGGGGACGGGGAAAAAGAAAGGAGAGGGTTTGAGTGATAGGTGGTTGGTGGTAAGAGTTACAGAGAAGACAGGTGAACCAGTGCATGAATGTATTTTTAGGCTTCGCCCTCTTCTGCGGGGTGATGTTGGCTGTCGCCTCTTTTAGCTAAGTCCATGCCACATATCAAACTCCTGAATTACAAAAAGCTTGATTTTTGTTTTTTTAAACTCCTCAGAAGTCTTTACAGGCACAGTTCTCAAATCTCACACTTTTCTTCTCTGTTTGGAAGTTGGGTGTTACCTATGCAAACATCCCTTTAGATCGTGTAAATGGGAGCTCTGTAAGATGTGGAACCAGTGAACACATTTCCAGTTGTTTGGGATGTACCTTTCTTTTATACGCGTTTGCCTATTTTCACAAAACCAAAAGGTACATAAGAGACCTATCCTGCTTGCACTTACAGCTGGGTTGTGTAAGCTTCATTTCCTTAGGCAAAAAACCTGAAAATTCACAGACAGGTGGACTGAAAAAGAAAAATAAATCAAGCCTTTTAGATGACTAGAACAGCTATAGTACGGTACAGCAGGTGTATTCTCCAAGGAAGGAGCAGTGACTGGTTTCTCCAGTGAAGTCTGGCATTTAATTTGGAAGTCTGCCTGGTGATGACTGATACCAGATCTTTCACAGGAGAACAGAGAATCCCTCTGAAGGGCAGCTGGTGCTTAGTGAAACCTTTGTGCCCTGGAGCATGAAGGTTTGTGTGTCTTGGAAAGTTTTATGCCTTTGGTTAGCTATCGGTGATGTTATCCTATGAATATATTTATTCTTAAACTCTTGCTGTTAGTGGTGTAGTGATTTAAATAATTTTATAAGCTGGTTACATTTAATAAAATGTCTTTGGTTTCTAAGTTTGGTGCATTTACATTTTTCTGACCATCTTCAGGCTGTTTCCAAAGATTGAAGATGGATGTGATGTTTCAAGTTGATAAGTAATAGTCTTGATTATCGTTGAAATTCTTTTTGATGTGCGCTGAAATTAAGTTAATGACCTTGGTTTGATTTTGCAACTCAGATGACTCCTGGAGAAGAATTCAGAGAGGGATAGTGGAAAAAATATCTAATCTTTCTTTAACCTCCGTTTTAAAAGTTGAAAATAACACTTTTCAGGTGATGTGTGATCTTCTGTAGTTTTAATTTGCTTTTCTAAGGAAACAAGCTATGTGTAACTGTGCTTTCTGTCAGTTCCTTTGGCAGCTGTTAGCTGCTTTAGCGTGCTGGCAAACTGCAACCACCTTGGACAGAGGGATATTTTCTACAAGTTGTGTGGAAATGATTCCTGTGGAAGAGAAATGAGACCCTCTTAGTGCTTCTTGTGGTGAGAACTCCACCCTTATTAGGCAGCAGAACAGTTCTACAGAGACGAGAGTTGATAAATGCCTAAACTGGAAGAGGCTTTCCTCGCTTGCCTTTTAAAAAAAGAAAAATACCTTTTGATGGATCACGTTTGAAAGAAACTTTGAGCATCATAATGAATCGTTTGATGCAGGGTTGTTTAAAACAGTCATTGGCTCTGTCAGAAGTTTGAGTTTATAGTTGTTTTGAGGTTTTTGCCTTTTTTTTCCCTAATGCTTCATTTATGTAGTTTACCTGAAGCAGAGTAAATGTCTTCCCTTTTTTCCTTATTTTTCCTTTATTGACTTGTTTGTGATAATCGCTTAAAGTCTGCTGATTTAAAGCTGCTCTTTTACAGGAAGCTGCGATAACAACAGTGACTGGGGCATCAGAAATATTTTGCGCATCGTTTCGTAGTGTCCTCGAATGCATTTAGGAATGGATATATTGCATAAGAAAATGAGTTGTTTGTTTTGTTTTCCTTTAGGTAAAATACTTTCTAGGATATGTTTACCCACTGCGTAGGAGATCTTATATTGTAAATACACATATAGGTCATTAGGTGATCTTCTAAAATGTTCATTATGGGGTTTCTTTCAGATTATGGGAGCTGCTGTGTTAGTCTTCTAACGTCCTGCACTCGATACTCATGGTATGTCTGAAGGACAGATCTCTCGTGTGTTCTGAATGCATCAGGTAAATCCCATTAATAACTTTCCATAGGAGACTGTAACTTGTTAAAGAGTAAGAAGTCAAGAGACGGCAACTTTTATTCTGTGTTCAGTTCTAGCTGATTCCCTGAAGAGAAGGTGACAGGCTGTAGCCAAAAATTTGTGCATTTTACTGGAAAGGCAGGTAACTGCAGCACTAATGCAGCTGTTTGCAATGCTAGCGAAGACACAGAGTGGCAGTGGGAGTTAGCCAGCTTCCAGAAACACCTTTAAGAACTTTAGTGAGCCTTTCTGATGATGGAGGTAAAACAGGAGGTAAAATAGTCATATTTTTCAGGTGGGTAATTCCTCTGTTTGCCAAATCCCCTGCCTCACTTTTTTTGTCTGAGAGAGGCAAATGATGGGCGTAGCTGGGGCCTCTGAGAGCAGTTTGATTGCCTTTCAGTAGTGGTGGAGTTACAAGAGATATGATTTGGTAGCAGTAGTGGCTAAACCCGTGACATATTTCTGGCTAACATATAGCCTTGTAAGTAACTAATACCACATCCGTTAACCTAATTAAATATCTCATTTTCAGGTTGTCCTCATGAGTACTCCAGTGGAGAATGTCCATGATCTTCTTCGCCTGTGTTGTGCGGGTGAGGGATGGACTTCCCCTCTCAGCCTCCACAGACTTTCATCTCAACCAGGACTTTCTGGAATGCAGGAAGAAATTGAAGGCGTTATCCTCGGTTCTGGCGCAGTATCCGAGTCGAGGCACAGCAAAAGGACGTGACCTTAGCATACAGTAAGACCCTGCTTTTGTTTGGATTTTTGACTTTAAGTTTTGAAATGCTTGTCGTAGGGTTTAGTTGAACTTCAGGGATGTTTTGTAGTGCCTAACTCCAAACAGAACTCCCACCATGCATGTCTGGATTGAAACTTCGGAGCAGTATTTTGAAACCTTGTTTCTCAACACAAGAACTGCACAGCTCCTGCTCAGTTTACTAAGCACATGAGAAGAACTTGCTTACTTCAGTTTTCATTTTTTATAGCAAATGCTTTCCACTTGATGGGCAGTACTTGTTACTATTAGCAATTGGAGTATCTCATCCTTCTGCAGATACCTTCTAAGATGACATCCTAGTGCCTTGGAATCACTGAATGGTTTGAGTTATAAGAGACCTTAAAGATCATCTAGTTCCATCCCCTGGCCTCGAGCGAGGACACCTCCCACCAGCCCAGGTTGCTCCAAGCCCCATCCCACCTGGCCTTGGACATTGCCAGGGATGGGGCATCCACAGCTTCTCTGGGCAACCTGTGCCAGGGTCTCACCATGCTCACAGCGAACAACTTCTTCCTAATGCCTAATCAAAATCTAACCTGTAGCACTTAAAAAAACCATTATTCCTTGTCCTGTTGCTACACTCCTTCGTAAACAGTCCCTCCCCAGCTTTCCTGTAGCCCCATTAAAGCACTGGAAGGCCACTATAAGGTCTCCCTGGAGCCTTTTCTTCTCCAGACTGTACAACCCCAACTCTCTCAACATGTACTCAGCTCTCTGATCATATTTGTGGCCTCCTCTGGACTCACTCCGGCAGGTCTGTGTCTTTGTGTTGGACACAGACACTGAGGGGTCTCACAAGAGTGAAGCAGAGGGACAGAATCACCTCCCTTGTCGTGCTGGCCACACTGATTTTGACGGAGCCCAGGATACAGTTGGCTTTTTGGGCTGTCAGCGTACGTTGCCAGCTCACGTTCAGTTTTTTGAGTACTGATGTCCCCAAGTGTTCTGTAGAATGAATTAGTTTAGTCTACACCCCAAACTTTTTCAGTGACAATTAAAGTCTTGCTGGTGCCATCTCATGGACGCCTTTAGTTCCAATTCTGGCTTGCACAAAAGTGCCCTGACTCCCTCCTGCAAGCTGCCCCCTTAATTTTCTGAATGCCAGCAGGGCTCAACTCTAGCAGCTCTGGTTAATGGGTGAGTTTTGAGGAGGCCTGAACCATACTGACAATAGCTGATGCAGAGAAATCTTTGCTTTTATTTGCTGGTCCTTATCGCTAAGAAATGAAGGTTTTATTTAGAAATGAGAATTTTCATTTCCCATTGATTTTAGTTTGGCTCTAAAAATGAGTTTTAGTTTGCGGTTGCATTTCTGGTTAGCAAACATATGAAAACTTAAAGTCACCCTGAGCTAAAACTAAGTGGCCCTTTTTGGGGCAGGGATTGGTGAAAGAAGATACGTGAACTTCCACTGAATCAGTTGGAAAAGCAGAGATTAGCATTTTAATTCCTTTTGCCTCAAAGCGAACTTATGCCCTTAATGCTAACACGTTCTGCTGCTTTTAATCTTCTGTAGTCTCTGCAGAAATAGCAATGCATCTGGCTCTGAAAGGAGAGTGCAAACAACAGATACGTGGCAAAAAAAGTGCCAAAAATTATTGACAACAGGGAAAAGGTAGTTTTACCCAGGTACGCTGTCGATCCTCGCTGTGAGCTGGGGACAAAAGGAGTTTAGGGAGCAAACCTGGTGTAACGAGGCTGTAACGGAGCTAATCAAAACCCTAAATCCCAAGTACAAAATATAACAAGTAAAGAAAAATAGAAACCACAACTGTTTCTGTATGAGAGGATTGAAATATATAAATATATAGTGGAGAGAAAATGCAGAGAGTCATTGTTGAGCTTCACAGTTTTGATTTTCAGCTAAATGATTGCTAACAAATGACTAACCTGTAAGGGAAGATTTGCTCAGTTGTCTCTGAGTCAGTCACAAGTCTGTAGTTACGGTGCGGATTGTGGAAGTTCAGGTCTCTATGGTTTGCGTGCTGACATCTGAACCAAGTGCCCTGACTCCCATCTTATTTAATGAAGCCTGGGCGAGAGGGATTTCTCACATTTTGGTCTGTTGAATCCGCTGTGAAGTTTCCTGCAAGGTTCTGGGCCGTTGGAAGTGGAAGCTTCTGCAGAAATATGGCTCCAGTGTTAGAGGGACCCCTTTTGGAGTGAAATTTTTGTTGCGCTGTTTCTCAAACAAACTCATGTTGATTTGTTACAGACGATTTAGCAATAACAGTATTGGAGTATCTTGGTTTGTGCAAGTTGACAGATGTCTTCTGCCATTAATAGGCAGTTATCATATTCAAGGGGAGCAAGGAGTGCACCTGCCTGCTTCCTCCAAACCGGCTGGCTGCTTTTTACTTCAGTTTGTGGAAAGCCACTGTGTTTTCTTTCAAAATCTTATTACCTGTCATGTTTTCTGGCCATCTCTTTTCTGATTAACGTGTTTTAAAGCCGACTTGAGAAAATAATGTCCTTGATTTTTACCAATGTAGCAAGTGAATAAAATCTGCATTTGTTAAGGATAAGTGTTAGATCTGCAGGAGCTGCAGGATGATTACAGCAGGGTGAAGAATTTAATTTTTACAGTCTGATCTTGCAGCTCAGTCTGTGTATTTTGTTTTGACAGAGAGCAGAGTTTAATTCGCACGTTCAGCAACTCTTTTTTTGTTTTAACTTGTATATATTTTTTATATATGTATTTCAGTTTCCTTTCTTCTGGGGATATTGCCTGCATGGCAATCTGTTCCAGCAATTACTCAACCATCATGGCGTTTTGCTTCCTGGAAGAGCTTCAGTGGGAATTTGCTGCTTCCTACGATACAACAAGCATCAGTTTAGCTTCCAGACCATATGCTTTTCTGGAATTTGGTTCGTAATTTTGTTCTCTAATAAGTGAGAATTCTGTGTCTGCTGCTTTTATGATGATAAACAGTGTCTCCTGGCCAAAGCCTGATCATAAAAATGAATCTGTGTGTCTGCTTTTGCATGCGTGTGTAGGAGGAGGGGAATGTTGTTAAACTATTAGATTATTGGGTTTGCAGTTCCTGAGAGCCCCCGTAATAGATGAACAAAATCCTGTCTTGATTAATAAATAGGCACAGAAGGGAAAGGAATCCACATCTCAAATACATTTTAAGTTAATTTTAAAAAAAAAAGATCACTGGAGATGGATGGATGCAGGAAAAAAGAGAGACACAATAGATTATTATGCACACCTTTTGTTCTGGCCTGCCTTACGTTCACATAACGCTTTGTAATCCTGCTTAGTGTTTCTTCTTTAACCTGATAAAAATGATTTTCTTGCCAAGTAGCAGCTGCTCTACTGAACCTCACACCTTTGAAAAACACAATTCCCTTGCATTGAGAAATTTCTTTTCTGGGTATTGCAGTGGTTTAGCACGCTTCTATCCAGGTTTTGGTTAAACTTTGTGCTTAAAAGATTGAGAAATCCACAAGGAGAGCCTGTTATACACACAGTCATCGTGTATTTTGGGTGGATTCCCTGCAGGGCACATTCCTGGTGTGATGTAATTTTACAGTGGGATCCAAACTACTCTTTTTTTGTTTGTTTATTTGGTTTTTTTTAACTGGAGTAGGAATTTGGGAATCGCTACCCTCTTTTAATTGCATAAGGCTCTCTTTAAAGAGAAAAATGCATTTTTGTTTTTTATTTTTACTGTTATACTGAATTTTTTTCTGAGTCTACCTGATGTTGCTATGTGATTTTTTTTTTTTTTAAAATTCTTTTTTTCTTCTTTCCTTTATTACCTGGTAGCTGTAGATAATTATAGCAGGATGGTTTGAGGTAAAACACAGGTTTTTCCACAAAGAAATGCTGATGGCACTGTGTATTTGAGCACAATATAAAGTCCTTCTGTGTGATCTCAAAAATCTTAAGCTATTACACGTGTATCATGTCCCGTAGTAGCTGTGGTCAGCCTGTGCAAGCCTGGCATAATAATAACTTTCGGATATGGATTTTATGTATAGGAAAGTTTAGAAAAATAAGTGTTTCTGTGTTTTATTTTGCTGAACATTTGCAACAGCTTGAATTTGCCGTTATCTTTGCACAATTAAATAGGCAGTTGTGATATCTGCGGTGACGTACCTCAGCTCTGGAGGTGTGAGCAATTTAGGTGGATAAATTCTTTGTGGCAGTACAACTCCTGGCAAACCAGCAGCCACGATTGTGGAAAGGGATTTGCTTGCAAATGGTGTTAAATTTGAAATGTGAAAGATGAAGCTGCGTGACCTGGGTGTAGATCTGTGGCTTGGATGTTGGCGAAATCACTGTGGAATTGCCTCTGACATTCAAAGTTGCTTCATAACTCAAATGCAGGTTGAATGAATTTATCTCTGTGCTGGAGGAAAAAAAACCTAGTCCTTGATATTGTTAAAAAAACAACGTGGAATTGCTTCTCATGATAGTTCATGGGTAATTTTAGGTGTGTATTGACATCAGCCCTGGAATGTAAAAACTTATTTTCAGTCCATGGACAGGCAGGATGTTGAGATTTGAAGTGTCCCAAAGGGAGTGGCGTGATGTAAAATACCTAGAGAGGTATTTTTGATCCCTAACCACTGGTGGAATTTGACACCTGCCACTAATAAGGAAATGAAGGAAGACATAAAAAAAAATAAAAAAAAAATTGCTGTGATTTTTGCTGTGACTAATAACTGCCTGAAGCGCTTAACTTTTTGCAAAGCAAATTGAAACGTCTTTTTCTGTTGTTTCAGACAGCGTTATTCAGAAGGTGAAATGGCATTTTAATCGTGCCCGTGGCTCTCGAACGAAGGCCAACCGGGAGAAAATTGAGGAGGAGCTGAAGTTCCAGCCCCCGGTTCAGCTGAAACTCGAGGATCCGGAGCTGATGAATGGGACGGCGAACGGTGGGCGCGCAGGCGTTCATGTGGAGGTTGGTAAGTTACTACTACGTGCAGGTGACAGTGAACTTCCCACCCCTAACTTTGCAAATGGTGCAAGAAAGTGTTACCGCAGCCGTTCCTTTTATACCCAATATGTGTATTTCTGAGTACAAGAAAGGCAAAAAAACCCCAACATATGCTTTTTAGATTTATAGCAGATACACACGAGAGCCTTTCAGGACTCATGGTCGTGTCTTTTTGTTATTATTGTTTTCCAGACCAGTCTCCCTGTATGGCTGACTGGTTGTAACTGGTCTTGGCATTTTCTATGTTACGTTCTCCTGCTTTTCAGGTAGTTGCTTGTTAAATTTTCTGTGACAAAAGCAGCCCCACTGATTCATTGCTCGTTGCGAGCCGTAACAAGATGGGCAGTCGCAGTGCAAGTTAGTTGCTTCGGCCTTGAGGAAAGAAAAGATGAGAAGAATATGAGCTGAGGGTAAAACTTTTATTCCCAGACTGTTTGTCTTGGGTTGTTCTCCCCTCTTTGCTTTCTACTTTTACCTTCTTCTTTAAAATCCAATGCATTTGACTAAAATTCTGCAAGATGTGTGTGTCTCTGCAAACAACCCACAGAGGCTTGACAAGGGACCTTTCCAGAACGAATGCTGACATTTTACCTGCTTTTAGAAGTACTAACCTCTGCTTATTTATTGTAAAACTGGTACCTTCTTACCTGCTTTTCAGTTGCGTAGTCAAAGTTCTGCCTGCTTCCTCTGTGAAATAAAACTATGGAATCATAGAGTCATTTTGGTTGGAAAAGATGTTTAAGACCATCAAGTCCAACTCTGACCATAACACTGCCAAATCCACCGCTAAACCATGCCCCTGTTTTAATCCAGTTAGCACGGCAGTTTAAATGCAGCTGGAGTGCCATGAGCTTGTATTTCCTCTTTGTTTTTGTTGTTGTTGTTGTTGGCTTATGAAACTCTTAATAAAATTGAATTCCAGTTACTCAGTCTTTATTGTTTCTGATGAATGAGCTGGAATGTAATTTGACATAGGTATTTTAAGTTAAAATATAGAGGGGCAGTGGCCAGGAGGAAGAAAAAAACAAAATTGAAAATGTTTTATTTGCCGGTCATATTGTTGAGTTCTCCTCAGAGCTGTGCTTGAAGGTTAAATGTTTTCACGATGTGACAGGGCTTAGAAATTCTTTGCACTAGTGTGAACAGTTGCAGTGCCAGTAAACATTTGCAAGCTAGTCTGTGTCCACAGCTCAGAAATACATTTTCAGTTCCCCTCATAGTCTTAATTGCTTTCTTTTCCTTTCCATCTGGCTTTATATTTCTGGCTCTTCTCTCTGGTCTAACCCAAATACTCTTTACAGATTGTTCTGCCTTTATTTGAAGGATCATGTTTATGATCATCTGTTGCCCTCAGCTGGAGTCAGCTTTCCTGGCTTACGTCTCTCTCCTCTCATCATTCCCTGCCAGCTGAATCCCAGTGTGCTGCTCTAAGTTTAGCTGTGTGGATAGTGTTTGTTCCCATGTCTGTGGTGTTTATATCGGGGCTCTGCTACACGGGAGACTTGAACATGTTGAAGAGTTTGCAGGAGAGCAGAATTTGAATGTGTTTGCACTCTGTAGTGAAGATGGATCAATCAATGGGTTGATCAAAACACAAGTCCCTGTAACTTGGTTCCTGCCTTATTTTGAGCTGAATGATCACATTCCCTGGCTTTTCATTTTAGCGTGAAAGAAGTCTGAAAAGTCAGGGCAGTTCTCTCCTTGTTAGTATATATGGAAACAAGAGGGGGTTTCATTTATTTATTTATTTATTATTCTTCTGTTTGTGCTTTCCTTCATTAACTAAACCGAGCCCCTCATATTTCTGCAAAGACCCTGGTGTTGTTCCCTTCATCAGCATGGACATAACCTCAGCTGTTGTTGGAAAAGCCTCACCCTGTGCCTTGCTATGGGCACGGCTGATAAAAGCTCCAGAGGACAGTGGGGTGTGTACACAGAAGAAACGCAAAGTGCAAGTGGGTTTCCGTGAAGAAGGAGAGTTTTCGTGTCAGAGCTGGCTCTCTGAAGTGGAGGAACAACTTGTGCTGTTTGTCTAGTAAGCACACAATTAAATTACGCAGCGTTGTGCTCTCCTTGATGAGAGTTCTTAGCCTTTTGTAGGCACACAGGACATCCTCCACAGAGTCCTTTTTAAGGTTTTGTTGTTTGGGTTTTTTTTGAAGATGTCTCACGTCTCTGTCTTTTGTGTGCTTTTATTTTATTTCAGAGTGTTTGAGCCTGATTTCGGTTTTAGCTCCTGGTGCTGTCTTTATCTGGAGCTTTGAGTATGTGACTCATTGTCAAACCCGCGTTGTGCTGCGCCTTAAAGAGAGAGAATGGAGCGTGGCACAGGCATTCGTGTCAGTCTCTGCTTAAAAAGCCAGAGGCCTCTGCTCAGAAAATCTTTTATAGGCAGCAGTTTCAATTCCTTCACTGTATTGAGGGTGTTTTCACAGAATTGTTCTGTACATGTTCAAACCTGCATTTTTCCTGGGCACTAGATAATCTGCAGCCTCTGGAACGTCTTCTGCGTGGTTCTTGTCCTCTGAAGTGCAGAACTTTTCTACTGGAAGAGTCAAATCAGTTTGAGTCCCAATTAGCATTGAATTGTGCTTGTGCAAAACTGTGCTGTCTTGAACTAAGAGTGCTTGTACTCTCTTGCTCCCTTATTAAATATAATAAGCAATTCCGGTATGAAATTGTTTATAAAAATATGCTTCACAGCAGGAAGTGTAATATTTTTTTTCTAAGCAGTACCTGTCTTCGTTTTGTGCAATTCTGCTTACTCTGTGCAATTTCAGTTTGTGAATTAAACCTCAGACAGAGGTAGCACAAATAAAGCTCCACAGCAAACAGCTTCAAGATCACTTCTCACAGAAGACAACTGGCTCTTGTAAACTCCCTTGTGACCACGATAGCGATTCTTTTTATCCTACCATGCGCCAGAAAAACATAACTTTTGCAATAATATCCCATCTTCAGCCTGCAGAAGCAATGTGCTCAGGTTTGCATTGTTCTGGACTGGAAACTCTTGACGTGTATAGTTTGCAAGAACCTGTACAATGAGTGACTCCTTTTGTTTTAGAGATATTTTGTGCCTCTGAAGTAAACCTTGGAAACTGAGGAGGAAGAAACGATAGTCTTTGTTAGGAAATTTCCATGAGAGAGAGATACGTAGCTGCGGCATTATTTAAACTGTCCAAAATAATAGGAAACTGAGTACTTGGGTCAGCGAATGAGCAAACATGCTCATCCTTTTGGACCTCAAATTTCACTGCACAGCAAAAAAAAAGCAAAATTGCCTTTGAATGATGGGGTTGCGTGCACCATTTGTTTCCATGAACATGCATATGACAGTAATATACGGTAATGCCACATAATGTGACATACATCAAATGGAATTAATACAGTTCCTTTTGCAGCTGCTCTGAAGAGGAAATTATGGATGTATGAATTCATGCCAGAGAAATTAATTATGTCGATGCTTACAAAAGATACTTTATATCCCTGTATTAATTTGACACCAAAGTTTTTGATCCATCTATCAAAATCTCTCGGAGGAGAAAACAGAAAAGTGCTTTCCTATCTTAAACCACGCAGCATTGCAATATTTAAGCTGTTAGAGTGCTTCATCTGGCCCTGAAACAAAGCCAGGAACGATCTCTGCTGTGTTGCTTCCTTCATCTACAGTAGTCAGGAGCTCGTGACATCTGGACAGGAGGCAGAAGATCCTGGGAGCTGGGGAGACTTCCTGAGAGCTCGTTCATTCTCTCCTCGATCTGATGGTTGTGGGAGAGGATCTGGATTGAGTGTCTGAACTGCAAATCACCCTTATTCTTAGGCTGACAGGGTTCTACTTGTGGTGATCCAAGGGCAGGGAGGGGATGTGAGTGAGTATCGAGGCGTGGTGGCTGTCCTTGAGCCAGTACAGCTAAGGAAAAAAAAAGAAGTGAGCTTTTGGACAACCAAAAGCCCGAAATAGAAGTGGCAGATGTCGGAGTTAAGTCCAAACAGAGAATAATTGCTCTGACCTTAATTAAGGATCTACCAGAACATCCTGAAGAAATGGTATTTGGGTGTGTAGGTGTTGGAGGAGTGGAGGAGGTGTGAAAAGGTAATTTGCAGCCTTTGAAACCCGGACAGGTTGGGTGAAAGGCAGTTGTAACGCATTGCGAAACATGACTCCAAAGGCCAAAACCTGGAGCATCCAGTTTAGTTCCTGAGGGCCCCAGTTTTGACCATGTTTTGTCAGTGTCAGAGGCCCAGAAGTAAGAGGAGCAGTTCTGTAACAGACATTTCCCCACCCTGACTGGGTGGCGTCATCCTGACAACTCCTGCGGCAGCTTCTCCAGCAGCGGAGCGTCAGAGCCCTTGGCTCCCACGTTTGGATTTGACAACTACCTGCTGAGGGCACCCTGTGCCAGATGGAAACTGTGCAGGTGAAACGAAATTTCTGCATAGCAGCCTGAAGCCTCCAAGTGTCAGTGGGAAGAAATATGTAATTACCAGTCGAGGAAGAGCTGCATCGCTTTTATGGGTGTCAGAAATCTAAGCTTTTTCCCAGACCTTTGGGTGTTGAAGCCTCTAGCTTTTCTGCTGATCTGTGCTAAGTTTGCTGATCTGCTGAAATAAGCAGTTTAAAAATATCAGTGTTCACCATAAGACATTCGTACCAACTAGCTCAAGAACAATTTCTGTTGCTTAATCTGATGAAAAAATACCCCAGAGATCTTACTGATTTCTCGGTGTCTGAAAAACAGAGCAGGTTAACGCACACACACACAAAAAGGTGTTTCTGTTAATAGTTGATCTTCCCTGGAGCGAGCAGGAATCACTTAGAAAAATGTTTAACCCACATGTGAAAAGATTCCAAGGAGTAGTGCAAACTTGCACTGATGTGTCTTTCTTTTTCATTTTTCAGTCCCAACTTACAGAATGCAGCCTGTGACTCCCCTGGGGATTCTGTCGCTTGTTCTGAACATCATGTGCGGAGCTTTGAACCTCATTCGAGGTGTTCACCTGGCAGAGTATTCGTTTCAGGTAACTCTGATGGAATTCAACCCTCTAGAGGGGTCAAGAGGAGACAGTTATTTTGGGTAACCAGACGAGGGGGCCTTTCTGCCGCTTAGTAGAATGTACATCTTTCTACAAGATTTGTTTAGTTTGTCCAGGGGATGTACAATTGATTGCTCACCTGCTGGACCTCGTGTGTCTCATCGTACATCACAGCACGCTGCGTTTTAATCTTTTCTAGGGAGATTAAAATTTGGAGAAATACTTTAGCCTTGCCAGGCTGTCTGGACGGGCTTTTTTTTTTTTTTTTAATTTTATTTTTTCACATTCTTACGTTTTGTCGTAGACGCTTTTTTCTAAATTGTTTTAAACAAATGTGAAACTGTAAACAGCTCCTAAAAAGGAAACTTAAAAAAGCGTGCTGATCATGTGGTGGCACAATTTTATTTAGGGGGAGTTAATCACGTACGTGTCAGTTCTTGGATGATATTGATCTTGCTGGTTCACACTGTTGCAGTCAATCACCATGAACTGGGACTTGACGAGATGTAGTGTTCTAAAATATCAAGCGGCTCTTGCTAAAAAAACTGTAGCTGACATGGTTCGTCGCTTCTTTTCGTCAAAACAGGAGGACCGTGAAGGAATTGGAAATGTGATAGCGTTTCTCCTACCTTTTCTAGCCTGTGTTTTTCAGGTAAATAAAATGCTTTCTGATTAGTTTTGTGTGATGATATACAAGACAAAGTAATTTTCAGCTAAGCAGAGGAACAATTTACTTTTAGTATCCTACCTAGGTCATTCCCCTGAGGTATTCCAGTGAAGTGGGTACAGTTAAAGGCACAGTTTGACCCTTGGCAAACTGAAGTTGCAGGGTTTTTTTCAGCGTTTTCATGTTTTGAGATGTCAAATGGGGCTGATGGTGATAAGTAAGCGCTAGCTCAAAGAGGATTTGCTTCCCAGAGGAAGATTTTGTAGCTTAACTGCCCTGAAAGACTAAGCAAATACAAGATAGCAACATTATAAAAACGTTCTAATTTACATTAGAAATTAGTTGTAATTCTTGAGGCAAGTGTGGTTCCTGACTTCTGTAGATTCTCTGACCTCCTTAGGCAGAAGTTGAGTGAGGAAAATGTCATATGCTCCGAAAGGGTTCCTCTTGAAAGGTTCTTTAAATACTTAAACCAGTGGGCCACAACCTTTAACTTAAACCTTCAAAATCTTCAATTTTTAGCCTGTCCTTGCAGGAAGCTGCAGTGCTTGGGTTACACGTTGACAGCAGGGATAACCTAATGCCTCCAGTGTGTTCAACGCTGAGTCGTGTCACGTTTGGCTCATAGTTTGGGGATTGCTATCTGAAGACTTTTATTTATCAATGGCATTTAAAACTTGCAGAGGTTATTTATTTTATCACAACAGATACAATTTAGTGTCTTTCAGCCACCTTAGACCTCTGTTCGCGGCAGAGCTTTAAGGTGGGGATCGGAATTTGGATCTGGATATGCCATGCAAATTGTTCTTCGCAAAGAAAGGCTCTGCCCTGCTTTTTTCCCGTTAGTACCTGAAACTGGAGAAGCTAAATCAAGAGTTCTCTCTTACCCTTTTGATCCCCGGCAGTCATCTTTGCAAAACGCTTCTGCATAAATTGAGCTCGAGTATGAAGTGTTTTGTGTGTGCTGATCTCTACTTGTGTCATCAGCACAGTTGGAAACGGTGACCTTAAGTGAGAAAGCATGAGCTGTTACTGCTTGAGTTAAAAAAGTAACTCTTCTGCCAGCACTTGGTGAGTTTTCTCTCCTGTAAGGGCTGTTGCTCTTCACACATGCTCAGCGAATGGGTTCCACCTGTTCTTGAATTTAAAAAGAAAAAGAGGGCAAACCCCCAGCTAAACCTGTTAACAGAAATGCTGGTCTTCCTACCAAGTCAAGTCTAGAAAAAGTCCTTTACTTATCTCAGGAACAAGTAGGGCAGAAGCAGATTTGGGTTTCCTGTTTTCCTGCTTCTGAGCCTTTCTCTTGCAGAAATCATGGCTCTTTGTTGAAAGCCAGCTCGGCTTTTGGACTGGGCAGACTTCTCTTGGGGATCTGTGCTTAGCCAGCAGGTAGGGTTGAGGCCACCACTCTGGCCATTTTGGGAGGACCTTTGGAGGCAGGAGGTGAAGGGAAGCTTTGACCTTCTTAGGGATCGCTGCAGGCGCATCCATACGGCGGGGATGTTGTGAGCAATTCCCAGCTACGTCTCGTGTCTGTGTGTCCGTGGTTTAAATCTAACGCTGTCTCTCTGGTCCTTTCACAGTGTTACTTGTACCTCTTCTACAGCTCGGCAAGGAAGGTGAAGACATTTGCACTCTTTTTCTCCATTTGTTTGTGCAACATCTACTTGTATGGATTGCGGAACCTCTGGCAAATAGCCTTTCACATAGGAGTGGCATCGCTTGCTTCTTATCAAATACTGACAAGGCAACTCGTGGAGAAACAGCCTGACTGTGGAGTATGAAAAGGACTTTGGGTTTGCTACTCTATTCTTACAGCTTTTTTTTTTTATATATATATTAAACTGGCCAAAAAGAGCTTGGAGTATTTTTAAAGATTCGGGACGGTGGTTATTGCAGGGAGGATATCTCCAAGCAACTTGAAATAAAGTAGGATGCTGTAACCATGTCAAACGTACAGCGAGGAACGTAGCTGTATTTAACAGGGCGTGGGGTAATTGCAAACGGTAGTTTTTGTCAAGTATTGTTAGTAGATGGAGGTTCTCCTTACCGTAAACAAGCTTTTACTCCTTGACTAATACCATCTTGACAGCATTTTACTGTTTGTCTTACTGGCTTCGTAACAGTTTGGCAGGTCAATGTCTTGCCCTGCTGAAGCTTCCAAAAATATTGGAATTGCATAGTAAAATGAAGATCAAGTGGTAGGCAACCCTTCTGACTATAGAAGTGGTCAAGATTCTTGGTAAATGCAAGTAAAGGAGTTGTTTCCCCTAAGTAGACGAGGTCAGGATCAGTGGGAAAAATTGTTAGAATGAGCTTCAGGGTAATTTTTGTAGGTTTTGAAGGAAGAGATAGAGGCTGTGGCTCTTTTAAAAACCGTAAAGGCTATAAATACCTCCTGGCTCAACAGCGCATTGGGGTTAAATATGTGCTCATTGGTTAATTGCAAATATGCTTGGGGCAGCATAAAATAAGCGAAGTGAGTATAAGTGATCTTTCAGCTCGAGCGACCTTTATTTCCTTGACTAAGGTCACTCTTAGTAGAAGGGCAATTCCATGTTTGCTTGGTCTGTATGGATAATAAATCTTCCGAGCCGACTTCTGACGGGCCACTGACTCCTTCACCTTTTTGAAAGAAATGTGCAGCTGGTGAGCAGAAAGGCATTTCCAGTAATGGGAAGTGAGAGCGGGTTCTCTTTATTATATAAAACACCTTTAGTTAATGGTGTTGAGTTCTTACACTAAGATGAATTTAGGAGTGTGCACTTTTCAGTACAGTGCTGGGGAGCTGAAATTCTTAACTTCTGCTGCACTGGCTGTTCTTGTAGGGAATGTACTGAGGTACAATATGGGCATTTTAGAATGTATATGAATAATTTAGGCCGTCTATTTAAAAATAAAAGTGCATAGCATTTGGATGCAGCTCTCCTTGAAGGGCTGTAGTGTTTCAAACTGAAAGGATGTAGAGAACCGTAGGTGTGGAACTGTGGAACTATGATCCTAGATTTTCTTGTTTTAAATTTTATTTCTTAGGAAACTGTTTTCTGGTCACCCCATTTCTTCCACTGGACGTCTCTCACCAAAGATTTGGTTTCCTCTTGCGTAGCCTCTACCTCTGGTGGTTGCAAAGAGATTAACACGATGCGGAGTTGTCTCCCTGAGTTTGCAGAAGCACTTAGCAAAGTTACTTTCTTGCATCTCAGTGGATTTTCCTGAAATCTCGAGATGCAAACGCGAGTATCAGTGAACTATTAGACCTTAGAAGCGCTTCTGCCATGCAGCTGACTGCAACAACGGCATCGATAGGCAGCCCCTTACAACCTGAACAATTTCTAGGACATCAAGAGAGCTTTTTCTAGTAGTAAAATATTGGTAATTCCCTTCTGCACTGTGAGGGCTACTCTAGTAGGAATGATGAAGGAATGTTTTATCCAGCCAGTTAAGAAGAGAACTAGAGCTGTGTGCCATAAAGGGAGTGGATTAAAATTGTTTGTCTGTCAATTCCCCAGATTTCTGCCAGAGCATAAGTGGAGAAATGAAACCTGAATTCAACAGTTGTCCTGAAGACCCCCAGGTGACCCCAGGGATGTGGGAGGGTTTGGTACTGATGCCCTGTGCTGTCCAGCCCCTGGTTTCACTTGGCGCTAGGACCCATCTCCCAGCTCCCCACCCTTTCAGCCCCAGCCTGGCTAAGGAAGGGACGAGAGCTTTCTTGTTTCTCCGTAGGTTTGGGTAAAGCTGGCCTCTTGGAGCTTACGGCCAGCAGAGCACTTAAAAGCGGCCTGTGAGACCACTGAACCATTATCCGCTTTGTCTCTCTCATCCTTGTATTGAGCTGATTGGAAGAAACTCCTGACGTTCCTGATGCTTCCTGAGCATCTCTTTCCTTTATCCGAAAACAAATACAGGTGATGTCAGCCGCAGCTCTGCAGCAAGAGCAGTA
Source organism: Apaloderma vittatum (assembly GCF_000703405.1). Lineage (NCBI taxonomy): Eukaryota > Metazoa > Chordata > Aves > Trogoniformes > Trogonidae > Apaloderma > Apaloderma vittatum. The sequence continues at coordinate 46,048 of NW_009722184.1, read as the reverse complement.
GAAGGAGGAGTTTAGATAACTGGTGTAATTAACGTAATTAGGATGGATAAAGATGAAATTCAGCATCAGCTTAATATTTTTCTTTTTTTCTCTGAAAGGATTTCAGTCAAATCAAACAAAACCAGTTGGTTCAGTTCTACCTTCATGTGTTTTTTTTTTGGTTTTTGGCTTTGTGCTTTAGATGGAGGATGCAACTAGATCTCTTCCAAACAAATGAAGCGCTGGTTTGCTCTTAGTCTTAATCCCTTTGCAACCTTTTTTTTTTATTTTCCCCTGTAATATCTGTAAACCTTATTAAGGGATACACGTGGATTAATTCTTGTGCGTTGGTGTCTGCTCACTCCCTCGGTTTGGGTGTTGGTTCAGGGATGAGGCAACACGTTCAGTTTGACCTATTTTTTTTTTGTTGTTAATATTTTGAATGGCTTCTCTATCTGTAAGGTGCTTATACGGTTCAACTTTTTCTTCTGGTGAAACAGCAAGAGGAATAGAATAGTTTACATCGATCTCAGTGCTTTAAGATTTAATAAAAAAGAATGACTTGCAGTTTGAGTACGTGAAGCCTGACTCATTCCGTGGGATTACGCCTGTGTTGAATCAAATCCCCCAACAGGAATCCATCCCTTTTTGTTCGACTTGAAGCTGTTTAATGTAGTTGAAATTGTGTCTTGTTAATTCTGTCAGATTTCAAGATAAGTCTTTCAGAAACTTGTCCTCACCCAGCGGCTCAGCACAAGAAAATTGGTAACGAATAAACTCCATTAATTTCAAGATTTGCAGTGCTTAGTCACTTCCTGAAGCCGATAATTTTCTGTGAGGTTTTGTTGTTGTTTTTTTTTTCTTTCTCCCAAAGACCAGTTAAGTTTTTTTCAAGGTGGGCTGGTACCTTTTTAGACATTTTTGCACTGTATTAATAATTGAACCTGTGTAAATGTGTATAAAAACCATCGCATGTGTATGTATATATGTACATATATAATAAATGGCTTTTTTTGTAATGCTTGCCCTCATTTGTACTCTTGAAATAGCTGATTGTGTTACAAACAAACTTGATCAATCATTTCAACTTTGTATGCATATGCTGTTTCGTGCAGCAGAGCTCAAAATATTTAAAAACCAAGCTCAGTTCTTCTTGTTAACAAAGAGCTTCGAAATCAGAGTGATTTCATAGCGTGTGATGAGTTGTACGTGGTCTCTTACAGAAAGAAATCTCTGTATGAGCTCAAGGCGGCTTTCTCGGAGACGGTGTGTTCTCTCATGCCTCACCTACCTGGATGCTCACTGGCTTTTCTTTTTATTCAGGAGGAATTAGGTAGAATTTTTGTTCAGTCTCCTACACGCTGAAAAGTGACAGATGTGTCTGTTGAACCACAGAAGTATATTTGTAAGTATGTATGGAGAAACTTGCTTATCCAAGGCACAGATTGCAGCACGGTGTGATAAAATTTTTTGCACCTTTGACGGTCTCGCTCTTTACTTCCAGAGACAGCGTTCTATGGCTTTTCCCGCAAAACTTGCGTTTTGGAGCATTGGAAGTCTGTCAAGTAAGACCTAACGTGACCCTGTAGGTTGTTTTCCAGTGAGTAGTGGAGATTTTGCAGATTGCCATCAGGTTTTTTCAGCCCAGTCTCTTAACAAGGCCCGTTGGTCTGACCAGTCAGTCTTTGCTTCAGCGCTTATGGGCTTCTTTGGCCTCGTTTCAGCCACCTTTGATAAAGGTGGTGAAGGTGCTGATTTCTCAGGCTTTGTAGAAACAAATGGCCACGTGACATGAAGTTCAACATTCCCTCTCCCCATCCGAACGAGAGGGTTTCGAGTATCAGCGAGCGTGTGCTGTGGGAGAGCGATGCTTTCGGTGGCAGGACTCACAGGGGGCCCTCCTTAATCAGGAACCAAAGAATTGGGTAAAAATCAAAAAGCTGGAAGAAATCAGGTTTGTGGAACTACTGGTTTCTTCCTGCTTTTCTGCTCCCTGGTCCTCCCCAGGAAGGATACCTAGATATCTGTAGCAGAAGCAAAACATGATGGGCTGAGTTCTTCCACTGCCTAAAAAGTGACTTTTTAAATATTTTTTTTTTTTTTCCCTAATCTCGGAGGCTTATTCTTTATCAAGAAAGCAGTTGTGGGTAAAGTGGATCTTGGAGAACTGCAGATCCTTTGGTGGTGTAATGCTTTCAAGGTACACCCCTCTTTTTGCCTCGACTTGGCCTCTTAGCCTTGGAGCTTGCTTGGCTGCCGCCTTGCGGCGCAGAGGAAGCACCAGCAGTAGGTTGGAGATATTCCAGTGCTGCTCAGAAGAGAAGGAGAAGCCCGTGTGTGCCCTGGTAAGGAGGGAAGAGGCAGAGCAGGAGGTTGTGCAGACAGCAGGTGGTAATAAGCAAAGAAACGGTGACGGGGGGGGAAGGGAGGGGAGCGCCTTGTTCTTCTGAACTGCTCTGCCCTTTGAAATCTCGGATGTTATTTTTGTTCTGCAAATAAATGATTGCTCAAAGCGTGTTTCTTCTCAGGATGCCAATAGAGGAGGACGGCAGCCTTCCCCTGTTTTCTAAGGTGAGGGGAGAAAGCAATTAGAACTCCCTTTCTCTTTTGAAGATGCTGATAAAAGGAGGTGGGAGGATCAGAGGGTCCCTGTGCCAAAAGAGGAACAACTCCTGAGGTGATAGAAATACATGTTTTTGTTTTAAACAAAGTAACTCAACTCCTGCTGTGTGCAGACTTTCAGATGTGACCTAATTGCATGTAAGAATTGTTTGCGGGGGTGGGGGAAGGAAACAGTGGCCACAAGATGAAGAGCAGCTCTCCCTTCGCCCGTGTCACCTCCTCGCGATGCTGCTCTCTCAGCTCCCGTGTCCGAGGAAGCTGGTGGAGCAAACTCAAAACCAGGGCCGGGCAGGAGGTAGGGGCAGTTGAAACGGTCTCTCTCAAGTGGCATTTGTTTTAAAAGCAATCGACCCCACGTCTTAACCTCAGCAGCGAGGTGCCTCTCCTGAGGATGCAGAGTAAAGGGGTCAGAGGCTTTATTCTGCGCTGGTTGGCTTTTACAGGTACCTCCTGGTTGTCTGCAAATAAATCTTTATCCTCAAGGTATGACCTTCCCAAAGAACGTTTTGGAAAGAAGCACTGCCGTGGCGGTGGGAAATGAAGGTGCGTATCAGCTCTCTAGGGCGGGTGGAAGTTAATCCTCTCAGTCTTTCTGTTCCAAAAGGTTTAACAGACTGATTTTTTTAAAACAAATACAATCAGTTGTGCACTGTTTTCCTTCTGAAGTGTTGTTCTGGCAAAAACGAGGACCTTGGAGCAGGGATGAGTAGTGTGTGCCACATTTTCCTGTGCTGCAAATGTGTAATACTTGTGACTGTATTCATCAGGCCCCTGCTGGATATGGCACTTGCTCTTTTTCACCAAATTCAGGTGGCGAATAACGGCATGAGCTTGAGCTCGTGCATGTCTTTAGGTCGGCTTAAGCTAATTTTTAATTGGGAAGATGGAGCTAAAGCAGGAGGTATCTCCCCATCCTTGAGGCTGCAGATCTTTCCCTCGAGTCCTTTTTTTCCTAGCCCTCGGGAGGCTGCTCAGAAGAACCCTATTACAACTAATTAAATGGTAACACAAAACAAAGAGCCCTTAAAATTCTTTCTGTTCCCACTTAATGTATACAATAAGCAAAATGCAGGAGCGCATGAAATTCCCTTTGGTGGAATAAACGTCATTCAGTGTGAAAGTGGTAAGAAAGGCTTGAAATAATGACCATTAAATTTAAAGCACCGGTCAGTATTGCATGCCACGCGGCTGCAGAGCGCTGAGATTTATTCTTTCATTATGCTGGCAAAGGCATTAACATACCAAATCCCTTATTTCATGGGCTCTGGTAGGGAAACGCTAAAAAGCAGTTGTGTGGAAAGTTCAGCTCTGAAACACGTCAGTGCCCATGGGCGTGCGCCGTGCAAAACAAACACGAGGCCTTCTCCTGGGAGGTGCTACCTGTCACGTCCTGCCCAGGAGAGGGCAGGACTAGTGACTCAGATTCATAATTACCCAATGGAGAGGGCAACGGTGAGACAAATCTCAAGGTCTGTACGCAAACATTTATTAATTTCTCACAACATATAGATCAGACTCACGACAATTGGTTTTAGTTAAATGACACCTTAAGGCAGACAATATACTACAACCTAATTATAACCAGGAAAAGACTAGATATGCGATAAAACTACAGCCAGCTGCATGTTATGTAGTGATAGCGAGGAAAAAAGGACGTACAACAACTTCTAACAGGCAGTATTACACTTAATGATTACAAGATGGAAACTAAGTCAAAACTAAGCAAGCAGTATGGTAAGCCCTGCATTACTCAGTGAGAGAGAAGGAAGGGAAAGAAAGAGAGAGGAAAAAAGACGGAGGGGGAGAGAGAGAGAAAAGGAGATCACTGGTGCAGGTTCCCACATTGGTCCAGCCAAGCAGAGTTCAGGATGTATCCGTTGTTATTTTCTTGCTTCTTTGAGTTTCTTTGTCTTCCCCTCTCTTCCTTCCCCTCTCTTCCCCTCCTTGGTCTTAGCAGATTCATGCCCCATATATCATTTGGCCCTTATCAGTTTTGCCCCACAGGACCAGAAACCAACTTTGTTTTTTGACCAAGCTGGAGGTTTGTAAAATGCCAAGAAATGTCTAAGGCAAACATTCACGCGTCTGTCCACTACACCACCTTCTCCTACCTGCTGTGAGCCTCGAGTCAGACCTTCTGGCACAATCGGTCCCGAACTCTTTGTTACTTGCTGGATGTGGCAAAAAAACCCTCCAAGTCAAGCTGCAATGAAGGTGCCCGGCGTGCTGAATAAACCTGTGTGGAGTGGGATGCGACATGCCCTGGCCAAAGGGGAGTGAACACTATGCTCAGAAGGTGCAGCAGCGCAACTACGGCCACGGTATGTGGTTCTGAGTGGCAGGGCTTGCGCTGGCTCTGCCTCACCTTGGGGTTCTTTTTCATTTATTAGGTATGACCCCAAGGTACGTGCAGCACTGGGCTTCCCTGCAGGACAAGGAAGAATTTGGGCAGATACGAGCATAGCCAGGAACCAGGGCACCTTCCAGAAGGTGGGTCTCCTGCTGAGGCAGTGCTTTTCACCTGCACACAAGTATCATTTAATACTTTTGAGAAATATTCTGATGACACAGAGTAGGAGCCTCTGAGGCTTCTCAGGAGCTGGTTTGGGTTCACAAGCCAAAATTCCTGTGAAGTGTCCCATGTTGGTACTGAAGCGTCTGCTCTGTGTCTAGCCCATACATAAAGTCATAGTGTCATCTTCCTGTCGTCTTTTCTCCCCTTCCTTTGAATCTTCTCACTGAAGCTGCCTTGCTCTGCGGATGCTGGGCTTGGAGAGAGCAGACGAGAAGCAGGATTTGGATGTAAAGCAAACAAAAAGAGACAGTTTTTGATGCTGGAGTTGGAGCTTTCTGCTTCTCTCCCTTGCAAGCACTGGGAGGCACCAGTGTACAAGCTAATGGTTCGTGCTCACGCTGGGAGAGATGCCAAGCAGCTGCCTTGGCGAACCTGCCAAATTTTTTTACCTGCCTGCACGAACTCTGTGGTTCTCCCAGCGGATTTTGCTGTGAGATTCATGAAACAGAGATAAGACGCCCTGGAGAAGGCAGGAGGATCGCTTCAGGGCTGCAAATCCACTTACCTAGATGGGCTGGAACCGATTTTTCAAAAGCAAAATCACTGCAGCTTCTTTTCTTCTGGTCTCGCTAGTCTTTAAGGAACAAAGCATTGTTCTTTCTGCTAAGTATTGGCACTCCTGGTCTGAGCATCGAGGCTTTGTTCTGGGCCTGAGGGATTCAGGAAGGAGCTGGAGGGTTTTAGAGAGAAGAAACCAGCGGCTTAATTAGCAAGAAGACTGGAGGCATGCATGCATACATTGCTGGTACTTAATCCATCTGCAGTAGCTTCTGCGAAAGTTCAGTCAAATGGAAAAGGATTTGAGGCAAAAAACGCGTTTCCGAAACTTTGCTAATAAACGGGCAAAGGATGATGATGTCCTTCGCTGTGAAGAGGAGTGGGAAGGTGAGAGGTCTGGGTGGCAGCGGGCAACTTGGCAAGCAGCGAGGGTAGAGGAACTCCCCAGGGCACATGGAGAGAGAGGTGACACTTCTGCCTGGAGAAACCCCCGTGTTGGCAAGAGGAGATGACGCAGCTCAGTGCTAAGGTTGGGCTAGGTAAATGGGATGGATTTTGCCTGGCTTAACCTGACGGGAAATTTGCTGCCCTTGAGGGATGAAGGGGAGCTGCCTGGCTGAGGAGAAGAGTCATATTATTGTTCCACACACCTGTTAGAATCATAGAATCCTAGAATCATAGAATGGCCTAGGCTGGAAGGGACCTTAGAGATCATCTAATCCAACCTCCCTGTCATGGGCAGGGACGCCACCTCTCGACTAGACCAGGCAACCCATGTGGACCAAGCGGGAATTGAACCCGCAAACCTTGTCTACCAGAAGTCACGTACTTCGAACATCACTGTGTGGTCAGGAATAAAATTCTTTCCCAGCCAAAAATTCTCAGCTTTTTCAGCCATTTTTTCCACTGTAGTGTTTTGGATTTTTTTTTGTTATTTTTTTGGTTTTAAAACAAAATCTCTTTCTGATCATTGCATGTAGGCTGATGGGTTGTTGTGCACCATGTCTTCACTTGCCAAGGGGAGGGGCAGTTATCAGGTGGCAGCTGGTACCAAGTACCGTCCTCCTGCAAAGGGGACAGTTTCAGTTTTAATGAAAGCCACTTCCCAAAAGGACTTGAGGGATGCTCACCTGGATGGGAACCTCCATCTTTCAGAGGCATAAGTTAGCCGGAAGGCTGCCAAGCAAACCTCCCCCTTTTCCACCTTTTGGAAAGTGGATTAGTTAGAGGCTGATCTTTAACATCATCTGCATCAGCAGGTCCCGCCCCGCACCCCTGCTTGCTGCTGGTGAGATTACACCAAAAATACTGAGTCCACCTTAGACTCTGTCGTCCCAAAGGGATGTGGAGAAACTGGAGAGGATCTGGTGAAAGGATGTCGCGAGAGCTTGGGGCAGAAGCCTGATGAAAAGTCAGGGAGCTGAGTTTGTGTAGTTGAGAAAAGGCAATCTGATGGTAGCCTACAACTACCCTTGGGAAAAGTTCAGAGATAGGCATCCGAGCTGTTCTTGACAGCAGAAATTGTACGTGGAGCAACTCCTTGCAGCTTGGGAGGTTCAGACTGGACACTAGATAAAAATCCCACTTGTAGGCAAGTGCAGCTCTGGAACAGGTCACACAGGTTGTGATTTCTCCATCCCCAGAAGCTGTCTTGTCTGGGCTGGGCAAAGCTAGAACCGACGTGAAGTAGCGTTGGTGTCAGTCCTGCCCTGAGCAGAAGGCTGGACTTAGATGTCCCTTCCAGCCAACATCTCTGATCTCACAAACCTAGGATGTGCTGTGATTTGGGGTTCTGGATGCTGCTTAGCTACTTTGCAATGCCTGAGTTTTAAATCAGCATGATATTAAAAACATTCCCACCAAGAACCCTAAATCAAATTAACCTCCCCGTAGCCTCTTGCACTCTCAGTCAAGGGTTAATGTAACTTAGGAAGAGCAGAAAGGCTTCACAAAGTTATTTTAGGACACGGTTATCATTTCACACATGCGTCGTCTGGCTGTCCTGTGGCTGTAAAACAACCTTACGCGTGTGGAACCCCCAGCTTTAGAGAGGGAGTTAACCTCACACTGGGATGGTGCTGACTTGCAGCACATCATGTTTATCGCGATATGATCGGAGGGGATTGCTTTGTTTTAATCTTCCTATTCTGAAAAGTGACCTTAGGGCCTGCTGGTAATGAAGCGGTGTAATTATGTAGATTGGTATTTAATGTTGCCTCAACCGTTTTAAAAAATAAGAAAAGTGACCTTAGGGCCTGCTGGTAATGAAGCAGTGTAATTATGTAGATTGGTATTTAATGTGGCCTCAACTGTTTTAAAAAATAAGACCTTTTTTTTTTTTTTCTTTTTTTTCCTAGGTGTTGTCCCTAAGTCGTCTTCCCCAGTTATCAGGAATCTGACTTAATTAACTGCCAGTTCCCATGTTTGTAATATGGCCCTGGGAGAGTTACAATAACCTGGCAATACCAGTACCTTCCCCAAGTTTGTTGTGGTTTATACATGGGAGAAACATGTTGATCCTGTGTCCTAAGCTAATTATTTTTGAAAAGTGACCCTAACATGCTTTCTACCAGAGACATACATGACTGTTTACAAGGGTGTGTAACTGTGTACAAGGGTGTGTAGCGACAGGATGAAGGCAGTGGTTTTAAACCAGGGTAGATTTAGGTTAGATATTAGGAAGAAGTTATTTACTATGAGGGTGGTGAAACACTGAAACAGGTTACCCAGAGAGGTGGTGGAGGCTCCAACCTTGGAGAAGTTCACAGTCAGGCTGGATGGGGCTTTGAGCAATGCAGTCTAGTTAAAGATGTCCCAGCTCACCGCGGGGGGATTGAACTAGGCGACCTTTAAAGGTCGCTTCCATCCCAACATATTTTATGATTCTATGATTCTATGTGGATGTGTAAGGGTACGACACACAACTGGAAGCACTAGCCTCCCCTAGATGCCATCATCCCTGCTCTTGGGAATTTCCACTCGTTGGAGGGCTTCCAGCCACTTCGAGGCATTAATTGCGACAGCAAAGAAAGAGCCTCGATTGTCTCGAGCGAGCGTGGTCTGTGTGGTGGGGACTACGTTGCTGCATCTTGGTTTCGCTGGGAGACTTGCCACCGGAGCTCGCCTCTGCGCCTTGCATTGGCACTCGCCCCAGCCACGCGTGGATGTGGCTGCCGTCTCTCTGCCCGCTGAATGCTCACACGGCCCCTTGTCACCACCAGCAACTGCTGCTTCGTTACAATCCTACTGACACCGTGTGATTACGTGATTTTAGGTTATTCTTTATACCCTGCTCCTTCCAGCTTGCGCCGAGTCTTGCTCACCTCCTGCCACGCTGGTTGGTACTTGACAAGCGTCCATGTAGATATCTCTGTCTCTTCATTGTCCAGGAGCTGAGCGAGTCAGATTAGTACCAAAATGAGGTTTTGATTTGATCATCTGAAAGCTCAAGTGGATTGTTTCTGATTGCTGACAAGTTACTGAGCTGAGCCGATGGCAGGGGGTCATTCTTATTAGAGGGAGGACTGATAAACACAAGAATATCTGTCTCTGGTAATGCTTCTTGTGTTGAATTTGCACAATCCTTAATTCTTTCTCACTCTTCCCTCTGACAAATATTTTAGAATGTGTCAGGACTAAGCACAATATTTTTGTTGGGCATTTTACTTTCCCCCTCCCCCCCAAAAAAGAGATTTTCAAACATGACCTGAACTCATTGAGTTGTTTCCATAATGAACAGAAAATCTGAAGTTGATTATTTTATTTTTTTACACTTGAAATGCTACAATTTTCCTTCAATGTGACATTTAACTTCACTGTCAGTCACAATCTCAATAAAAGTTGAAAGGGAAACATCCTGAAGATGAAATATTTTGTTCAGCTTAGGACAGTTTTTGTCCAAAAAGGCCTAAAGGCAGCAACAGTAAGCTGTGATCAACAAGTTTGATCACATAGGAATTTATAAACAGAAATACAACTGGTCTCAGCCTCTCTTTTGACAGTCTCAAGTAGGTGAAATTCAGTGGTCAGTCTTGTTTTGGCCTCATTGTCTTTTAAGACCAACTTAAAAACTGAAACAGTTAAAAAATTAGTGGTTGCAGATTAAGTCACCCATTACTGGCTGGTCAGCTGTGGAGTACCTCAGTCCACTGATGTGCTGCATAATTATTGACTTCAGCTGGTTAATCCTGGGACCTACTTCTGCTTTAGACACACTTGGGTCTGTGGGCAAAAAAAGCAAAATACCTTTGAGAATATCTTCGATTCAGGTCAAAGTAGCTTTTCCCCCTGGATCATACACATCCATCCATCACTACCTGGGAAGAAAATCAATCCTTTTTGTAGCAACGAGCATATTCGATAACACAAAAGGTCATGGCATGATACGCAATGCGATGGTGTCTTTAATGAGCGATGGGCAACAGCTTTGCCTTTTTAACAGCTGGATATTTGTATTTCAGTTTGTCGTCAGTAGATGAGGCTTCTCATGGAAACCCAACTGGTTCACCACGTTGGGCCGTCCAAGAAACCTCTGGTGCGAGGACTCCCTTTCCCTTGGAGTCCACTCTGTTCATTCATATCGAGAACAGTCTTGGCCAAATGGGGTTGTTTTTCCTAGCTGGCTGAGCATCGTTTGGTGTTTGTAATGGAACAGGCAATAACCTGTGGCACCAGCAGGGGCAGGTTTTTAAGACACGTCTTCTGTGAGAATCTTGGCACCATTTTGGGCACAAGATAGGTGGCTGCGGTGTTTGCAAAGATGAATATTTTTTAGTTTTTTTTTTTTTTGTGAGGGCTGTAAATTTTCCAGAAGTTGTGACAATGCAGATCAGATGTGACCTCATTAATGTTTATAAATATGTAAAGGGTGAGCGTCAGGAGGACGGAGCCAGGCTCTTCTCAATGATGTCCAATGATAAGATGAGGGGCAATGGGTAAAGCTGGAACATAAGAGGTTCTACAAAAACAGTAGAAAAAACGTATTCCCTGTGCGGGTGCCGGAGCCCTGGCACAGGCTGCCCAGAGAGGGTGTGGAGTCTCCTGCTCTAGAGACTTTCCAAACCTGCCTGTCCTGTGTGACCTGCTCTGGGTGATCCTGCTCTGGCAGAGGGGTTGGACTGGATGATCTTTCAAGGTCCCTTCCGACTCCTGACATTCTGTGATTCTGTGATGTTAGTACTGAAGATTACTAGGAGAGGGATTATTTCCACTTTGGTTCACTTCTGCACTTCAGCAGTAGGGTATAACCCAGCTTAACTAGTGCTGGGGTGGCATTGAAGTGAAGGCTGCTGCATAATCTTCTTGAATGTTTGGGAAGTAAGGTCAAGATCAACTCTATATTGAGTTCCAAGCCTGAGATCCACACCAGCCGGCGGGGGAGCAGCTCTCTAGAAAGGAACCTGTTTATTTTAGTGGCTGAGCTGAACATGCGTCAGCACCAAACCTTCACAGTGATGAAGGCCAACAGCATCCTGGGCTGTATCAGTGACAGTGTGGCCAGCAGATGAAAAGAAAGGATGATTCCCTTCTAGCTGGCGTTCTTGAGACTACATGTGGAGCTCTGTGTTTGGTTTTGGACATCCCAGTAAGGAAAGGCATCAACACGCTGAAGTGAGTTCAGTTAAGGCAAGATGATTGTAGGGCTGGAGAAACATGATGTTGAAGGAGAAGCCAGGAGAACTGGGTTTGTTCGGCTTAAATCATAGAATGTTTGGGGTTGGAATTGACCTCTAGATATCAACTTTAACAGCCTAATGCGCGGTTATGGAGAAGACAAAGCCATACTCTTGGAGATGCCCAGCAAAACGATGAGAAGCAACCCAAAAAAGTTGCAACAAGGGAAGTTCCAACAAAAGGAAAGGAAACATTTTTCACTGTGAGCGTGGTCAAACACTACAACAAGGATCTGGAGAGACTGGGTCATCTCCATGCTTGCAGACAGTCAAAACTGGACTGGATGAGACTGGGTATCCTGGTAAATGTTGAAGCTGGCCCTGCAGTGAGTGGTACAGTTGGGTTAGAGATATCCTGAGATTCCTTCAAATTAAATTTTGCTATTACTTTATTAACTCTAGTTACTTTACAGTAGCAGAAGTGTAAACCCACTTTATGATTAAGACTAAGTACAGGGGGAACAGAGGCAAAAAAGGGGAGCTGTGGTGTGATGCATGCAGACACTTATGTGCAACTAAAAGCCCAGATAGCTCTCTGGAGTCCCTGAGAGCGATTGCTTCGATGGCTGTGAGTGGCTCACTCGAAAGGAAAGCTGTGGAACCGTGACGTTACATGAGGTTACAAAGGGGAAGGGGCAAGCCAGGCAAGTCCCAAAGGTTTTAATTGACCGGTGGCTGCTGAATGCAACAGACTGGCTCTAGAAACAGCAGTAACTTTGGGGTACACAACATTTACACCAAGGATCGGTAAATGCTGTTTGCTGGAGCATTGAAGAGCTTGGTAAGGGGTCATGGAGATCGGGGAGACAATCGAGTTCCATGTGTCCTTTGGCTAATGGGAACGTCGGTCACTGTTCACAACGTCAGAAGAGATTGAAGCGCAGAGAAGACGGAAGGAAAGCTGAAGCTTGAGGAACACAAAAAGAGGACCTGGAGTCAAGTTATGAGGTGGATAGTGAGGAAAATGAGCAGCAGGATGGATTTCAGAGCACCTTTGAGATTCAACCCCTTTCTTTAGATACGTGGGTTGGATTTGGGGACAGATTTTGAAGACTTGTCTTAATGAGCCCAGCTTACGACATCACTCAATTTGACAATGATTTTCCACCTTGAAAACTTAAAGGGTTCCCATTTTGGAGTGACCAGCTTAGGTCTCAACAGAGAGTCCCATAACCCAAAGAGATTGACGAGTTTTGACACAGATGTGGAGCTGAAATAACCTGCGTTCAGTTCCTGCTCTCTAAGGATTCCTTGTGTGACTCCAGACAAGTCACTTAGGACTGTGCTTGGGCTCCCATTTATTGCTGTGGAAACATTTGAATACAGATTATTTAAAAAAAAAACCCAAAACAATATGCCAAACCACCTTAGATTTTATTATTTTTTTTTTCTTCTGTTGGGGAATAACAATATTTTTGCAGACACATTTAGACAGAAAGGAAAAAAATCTGATCTCAAAACATCTATTCCTTTCTCCTATTTGTTGTTTCTTCTTTACTTAAACGCAGGATTTTCACGAGTGCCTTTGAACTGCACGAACATAGGTCGGGTCAGTTTTTATTATATTTACCATATCTGCCCAGAAAGAGGCCATACTTTTACGATCGTGTCTTCCAGTCTGCAAGCAACCGATTGCAGAGCAGACGGGTGGAGTTGCAGTGCCCAAATGCTCGAGGGCAAAATCCACAGTCGCTGTGTCGGCAAACGCGGTGAGTCCAGCACCCTGCGCAGCCAGACCCTCTTCTCAACAGAGCCTCCAGTTGCTGCTACATTAAAATTATGTTATTTCCACAAGGAACTTGTTCCCCTAAAAAGAAATCACAGCAACGGCCAAGGGTGTGAATCCAGTGGAGGAAATTCTCTATGTGGGTAGAGGAGCTGTTTCCACCAGGTTAGGACCTGGATGGTGGTTTCCTTTCACCCCTGAGAATCAAGTTAAGTTGGAACTTCTTGCAGAAAGCCTCCTTGTTTAATTTCTTCTCTCCCATTTTATTGTTTCATGTAAAATGTTGCTGGGCTGCGTTCGCCACAACTCTCCCCAGCAGAGGAGTAATTACATTTATTGGAAATGCTTCCTGATCACTTATTCATTTACCAGCTGCTGAAGTAAAATGAACTGGGCAAAGTGCCACTGGAGAGTTGGATTCATAAGCTGGAGAAAGCAAATGAAACAACTGCTCAGCGTGCAGTTGCTTTTCCTCTCCAGCAATTCATTATCCTCCTGTTCAGCTGACTGAGAAGTTAAAAGGCAGTCAGGATGGCAGCATGTGATGCCTTTTAGCAGGAGCACGGCTTTGGGGTTGCCAAATTTGCTTTTGACTGTACTATTAAGGGCACAACAAATACCCTAACTTTACACCTTGAGCGTGATGTAATAAATAATAATACTAATAAGACACTTGGTTCTTACATCTTGGCTACTGTCTGTCACTTTTCTTGGTATTGAGTTGTCACTGACTAAGTTGTCACTTGGTATTGAGTTGTCACTTTCTTCATCCTTGTTCTCTTTCTCCTCCCCACTATCCCAGTATCTACTTTCTGGGCCTCACAGTCAGCATGAAAAACAACCTCCCATAGCACACAGAGATACCATCACCACTTTCAAACCCACCAACCACCCCCAAACCCTCCAAAGTGCTGTGAAATACTGCTGAGACTGTATGAGTTGACGTGGCCGCCATGTTTCATTGTACAGAGACAACTTGTGGGACCCACCTCTCTGGTCTGCAAAGGAAGTCCACTCAACCGCTGGTCACCTTCCAGATGAGCTGCCTGAATATCTGACCAACCTTTGCTGCAGTGCAAAGCGGGAAGACCCAGCAGCAGTAGACTCTTACATGTCTATGTGTGTGTCTGTCTGTGTTTTAGCACATCAAACCATGCCAGAAGTGTGGCAGAAAAGCACTGAAGAATTATCCTCGCAGAAGAACGTACCCTAAAAGAAAATTTCACTCCAAGGTCTCCCTCAAGCGTCCAGATGTCTCATCCATCTCTCCTGGCACAGAGATATCACATGGATCAGTGCAGACTTGGGAGGAGCCATATATGCAAAATTTATCTGTACATGTCCATGAGGAACACACCAATACGGGACTGCCAAAATCCACCAAGTCCTGCACGAGCACACACCAGAAAGGGATAGATTTCGCTCAGAGCACCAAAGCCTGTGAAGATATTAAAAAAAACCCAGCCAGAATGAGCCAGTTAGGTGCAAAAACACACAGAAACCCTCTGGTACCCAGAAGAGAATATTTTTCAAGGCATAGCCCTTTTGTTTCCAATCACTCAAATTTTAATCCCCTGGGAAGACCTATAAAATGTGTTGAAACATGAGCCTATCAAGTAAAATATATCAATCTACTAGATCTGAAAAATCAATGGACATTGATTTTATGGCAAGTTACTTCCCTTCCACACCCCGTGCTGTATCTCATTTGCCCTGGCAGTGGCAGGCAATAAATAAATAATGATTCATATTCCTGCTCATTTTCTATCTCATGACGACTGACAAGCTTATGGCCTCAGCTGAGGTCTGCAGGTGCTGAATACTTACCTCCTTCACCTCGCCTAAATGTCCGACGTAATTAGATCCGCAGCATTTCCTCTCTTCTTATATTTAGCTTCAAGATTTGTGTTATGAATTCAGCCTGAAGGAGGAACTATACGTTCAGAAATTTTTCTTTCTTATTTTTTTTTTTTTCCAGACATGACGGTTAGTCAAGTATGAGCTCACCTTCTTTCCCGCTGTTTAGTACATGAAGGGAAGGAACTGAGTGAGGTATCTCTAAAGACTAAGGGAAACTTCTCTGATTTTAAATTTAAAAGTTGCTTGGTAGTCTTTCTATCACTTAGCATCTTGGGTGCTCTTTGACGACGTGCATGCATTGTTTTGTTTCCCCAAATTTAGTCGATACCTGTCAGTATGAAGATTGCTTATTAGACTCAGAAAATTCAAACAGAGCGTGATAGTACACATCCTAGACAAGCAGACGCTAGAACTGGGCTGATAAAGGCTTGAATTACTTGAAGAGAGCTTAACATAATTGCTGGTTTTCTTCTACAAAGAGATTTCTACAAAGCTTATAAAAGCAATGCTTAAAAAGAAATGATTTGTGGCATAAGTGGTGTGATAAACATCTGAATATTAATGTGGTTCTGGTAAAGAGCCATGTAAATGTGTGTCTCTGAGCATTTGTTTTCCCTCACTTGGGTGTATTGAGATTTGTTGTCTGAATATCAGTGTCTGATGCTGTTTGAGGTGCCCTGGGTCTCCTCTCTGGTCCCATTGTGCCCGCCCAGGAGGGTTTGGGTCTCCTGTAGGTTGTCTTCCAGTCCTGCGTGGACACCTCAGATATCCCAGCGTTCCTCAGATGTCTATATTTGGGCAAATACATTGAACTCCAGGTATCAGAACCTAAATTGTCCCTTCTGTAAAATTTGGCTTTTGAAAGGCATTGCCAAGAGAAAATTTCTACTGAAATCCTGGATCTTTTGTCCTGGGACAGCGGATGGGGAGTGGAGCCATCTCAGGTGGGTCAGGGGGAACCACTGCTCCGTTTCTGAACAGGACAGAAGGGATATTTCCCAACAGCAGTCGCTGTGTCCTCAGAGCCCTTTGTGCCCCTCAGGCAGGACACTCTATTCCTGGTGGCCGTCTGGCCTTCGCAGGTGTGCGGTGATTTGGCTGGTGCTTGGGCTCATGAGGATCACATCACGAGCTGTGATAAGTCGGCTGCTGTGTCCGTTCCTGTGGCAAACCAGGAATCTTCTCCTTAGCTGCTGATATTTTACCTAGAGCATTTTAAATCTTTTGAGGGGATGTTAAAACTTTATTTCTCTGCCACTTGCTTTGACAAGCCCCTGCTTTGTGGTGGTTGTGCTCTGTGTGGTGCAGGACACTGATGACAATAGCAACTCTGATTGTTCCTGCAGATGTTCACTGTATTTTTATTTTTTTTGCATACTGAATTCTTTTTAAATAGATTTTTGTGGCTGCCGGTGTCAGCAGTTTGCCAAGTCCATCTTCCCTGCTTGGATGGCTGCTTTACGGCAAGATGATCTCAGCTAGATTGCATTTAGCAGACCTCTGACGTGTGGAGGGGACCCAAGGTGACATAAAGACAGGCATGCAGAGACATCCATACATTGTGTAGGTGTGTAAAGTTAGAGAGATACGTATCCATGAGGTTGGGGGGGTTGTGTGCCTGTGTGGAAGAAGGGGCTGTGCACGTCCGCGTTTCACAGGTCCATCATCTTTCAAACTTGACGTGGCCAACAAGAACTTGCTCTTTCTAGCCAAGAAGATATCTCCAGTCTCATTCATATCTTGGCAGTAGCTGGGTGTGTGATTTTATTGGGGGGAAGTTAATTCATCTCTGTCTTTTCTGTTGAGCTGGAGCCAACCTGAAGTCACGTTTATTTGAAAAACCTTTCTCTGGAAGTCTGGTGGGTTTTTTTCCAGCACCGTCTGTTAACCTTTCACTTGTCTGCAACTGTTGTAGCTCAGGTCACCTCCTGTTTTCATGCATTTCAGTTAAAAAATAAAGGGCTGGTTTCTCACCTGGGACAACCCAGTGACACATACTTACCGTGATGAGGTTGCTGGGATTTACAGCTCCAGTAAATGAGACCTCCAGATGGATGGAGCCTTGTGATGACAAGGACTTCATACTGTGTCTGGGAGTGCTTTTAGGGATCTTTCCCTCTGCAAAATCAAGTGATGCTCCAGGGGTGGTGGTAGGAAGGTGTGTAGCTGGACAAGCCTTTTCTCACTCCGTCCATCCTAGTTATTTGTGGTTTAGCCAGGAAAACCCAACGGTGACTCTGTTTGAGGCTAACCTTTACGCTGTGAAACTTTGCTCTTTTCTTTGTGAAGTCTACTGCTCTGTGTTTCCTTCTTCCTTTAGGACCATGGCCAAAACTCATGTGGATTTCCCAGAATAACTCCTACTTTTAGCCTGGAACAGTTCCTCTAAGCAAAGCCAAGCTCACTGTCCTCGTGCCAAGCTGAGCTGCTGCAAAGCCAACTGTGAAAGGCTTTTGTGTGGGAAGGTGCTCTCTTTTGCTATAGCCTGTGCTTCCAAAAGGTGTGGATGAAAGGACAGGCTACTGTGCTGAGCTAACGCCAGCTGCATAGTCTGGTTGAGATGACAGTGATAATATTAAACGCTAATTCTGCTTTGTGCTAGTAGAAAAGTCCATTTTTCTCATGAGTATAGAATCATAGAATGGTTTGAGTTGGAAAGAGCCTTTAAAGATCACCCAGTGCAACTCCCCTGCAATGAGCAGGGACATCTTTAACTAGATCAGGTTGCTCAGGATCTCATCCAACCTGACCTTGACTGTTTTAAGGGAATACATGTTGAATGTTTCCAGGGAGTATACGGCACTATGTGCCTTGTAGAAGTCTGATTTCCTCCAGAGTTTCCTGTAGTAACATTGAAAGTGATTTCCCAGTTCATGCTGGACTCAAAGTTCTGGAGAGTGTCTTTGCTGCTGAGATGTCTTCACCACCACAGTAACAGTGTGAAAAATCCCACGACCTTGAGGGCCTTATGTTGCCCTCATCCTCGTGTTCTCGTTATCTCCATGGCCCTGGCAATGTGTAGCTTCTGCTGAGAAATTCAGAAAAGTGATTAGCTAACGCTGAGAGGCCACTTAGGGTCAGCTGAGGTAGCTTCAGCCTAGTCTGAATGGAAGGTCTAGGTGACAGCGGGATCGTTCCTCATGCCATCAGTTATCCCAAGAAGAAAGCTTCAGTGGCCTTGTCTGCTAAGTCTGCATCTACTTAGATTATTGCACTTGCATTTCAAGATCTGAAGCTTTAGAAAAACCTCAGGTACTGCAAGACTGATACTTATTCATGAGCTGGCAACAGTGTGAACATGTATCTTATGATACGTTTCTGTGATTCTGTGATAGGGTAATTCTTTGCTTCTCTGGGTTTTTACTGGGAGGTGTCACAGAGTCACAGAATGGTTGGGGATGGAAGGCACCTCTGGAGGTCACCTGGTCCAACCTCCCCTGCACAAGCGTGGCCACCTAGAGCAGGTTGCCCAGGACTACACCCCTCTTGAACAAGTTGAAGTTTCTTTCCAACAATAACTTTTGCCTCTAGAACTTAGATGAATCCTTTAAAAATAGTGATGAAACCCACTTACCTTTCAAGTGGGAGGTTTGCCAAGAGCGCTATTGCATTATCTTTCACATTTCCTTTGTTTTAAGTTATGTCTATCATCATTTTAAAAGACTGCAAATTGGCTGTAGGAAGCAAAGCAGACAGTCATGTTGTAATGAAGTATCTTCCACTCTGGAGAAATTGTGTTCAGTCTCAAGTATCCCTCTCATCTATTAAGTATTGATTTAAGGGGGGAACATTTAACAAAACTGCCAACTGGTTCCAATCTGTTTGGCATAAATCCAGAGCGACTCCTTAGAAATCGATGAGATCGCATTGATTCAGAAACGCTGCAATTAAATGAGCTAATGGATGAGGGCTCAGTGGAGGAAGCTAAACGAGAGAGATCTGATCCAACCGGGAAGGTAACGCTTATGTGCATGCAAATATGTCCTTGGACTCAAGTGCTGGAGGCTGGATTGTCCCAACTTCTTAACTGCTTGCTCACTCGTGGGCTGTGCTTCGGACACCTCCAGCTATGCCTTTCCAAGACCAAAGCATGGTTTTGGGAACAAGTCACTGCAGGGACTTCCCACCATAGTCTCTTTCTCCCTCCGCTGTCTTCCAGTGCTACTGTCCTGGTTTTGGCTGGGATAGAGTTAATTTTCCTCCTAGTTGCTGGTACAGTGCTGTGTTTTGGATTTAGGATGAGAGTATTGTCGAAAAGGATGTTGTTGCTGAGCAGTGTTTACACTAAGTCAAGACCTTTTCTGCTCCTCACCCCACCTGTGAGTAGGCTGGGGGTGAACAAGTTGCTGGGATGGGACACAGCTGGAACAGCTGACCCTGACTGTCCAGAAGGATATCCCACACCATGGGATGTCATGCCCAGTATATAAATTGAGGGGAAAGCTGGCTGGAAGCCACAGCTCAGGATCTAGCTGGGTGTTGGTTGGTGGGTGGTGAGCAATTGCACTGTGCATTATTTGTTTTGTATATTCTATTCTTATTCTTATTCTTATTCTTATTCTTATTCTTATTCTTATTCTTATTCTTATTCTTATTCTTATTCTTATTCTTATTCTTATTCTTATTCTTATTCTTATTCTTATTCTTATTCTTATTCTTATTCTTATTCTTATTCTTATTCTTATTCTTATTCTTATTCTTATTCTTATTCTTATTCTTATTCTTATTCTTATTCTTATTCTTATTCTTATTCTTATTCTTATTCTTATTCTTATTCTTATTCTTATTCTTATTCTTATTCTTATTCTTATTCTTATTCTTATTCTTATTCTTATTCTTATTCTTATTCTTATTCTTATTCTTATTCTTATTCTTATTCTTATTCTTATTCTTATTCTTATTCTTATTCTTATTCTTATTCTTATTCTTATTCTTATTCTTATTCTTATTCTTATTCTTATTCTTATTCTTATTCTTATTCTTATTCTTATTCTTATTCTTATTCATTTTCCCACTTCTTTTTCTGTCCTATTAAACTGTCTTCATCTAAACCCACAAATTTTACCTTTTTTTTCCCTTTGATTCTCTCCGCCACCCCATTGAGGGGGCAGAACGAGTGGCTCTGTGGTGCTTAGCTGCCTGCTGGGTTACACCACAACAGCTACTTGAGCAGAATTACACCCTCCAACAGCCTTTCATGTCCCAACATCCCACCCCAGGGTTCGCACCCCAACCCCTCACCTTCCGGCCGTGCACACTCCTCTCTGTTGGGCTGCAGCACAGCTCACCAATTTGCGTCAACTGAACTGAATAAAGAAGCAAAATAAATAATAACCATATTTTGGGCCACAGGAAACCTGAGGCCAATTGCTCTGTACTGTGGATGCAGTTACAGTGAGATAGAACTGAGGAAAACAGAATTGATTTCCTATAAATCATTGCTTCTGTATCCTGGACTTTGGGATCGGTCTTGAGCTGTGCCTGAGAACTGCTTGGCCTCAGCCGAACTCCTGCCAGGGGCACTTGTACCCATCGATGGTACAGACAAGTTTCAGTGCTTGGAAACTTTCCTTAGTGCTGTTTAATTTGCTAGGGTGGGGGTAGCTCAGAAGTTCCTCTCAGAGGTAACAAAGAGACCCATATCCAAACACCTGACAAGCCCTTGATTTTGAGGGCTACGTCTCACTGGCAAACCTGGCAGCAAATCATTCCCTTTGGATCCCCAAGCTCTGTAGGTTTATACTACAAGGATGACTGAAGTACTCCCAGATCCTCCTGGATTTGTGAAATTACTTTTTTGGTGATACTGCATCCAGTTCTGGTGTCCCCACCATAAGAGGGACGTGGATCTGTTGGAGTGTGTTCAGAGGAGGCCACAAGGATGATCCAGGGGCTGGAGCAGCTCTGCTACGAGGACAGGCTGTGGGAGCTGGGATTGTTCAGTCTGGAGAAGACTTCGGGCGGACCTAAGAGCTGCCTTCCAATACCTGAAGGGAACCTACAGGAAGGCTGGGGAGAGACTTTTTACAAGAGTGTCCAGCGATAGGACAAGGGGAAATGGGTTTAAATTGAAGGAGAATAGGTTCAGACTGGATCTTAGGGATCAGTACAAGGGTAGCAAGACTCTGGACTAGATTGCCCAGAAAGGCTGTGGATGCCCCCTCCCTGGACATGTTCAAGGCCAGGTTGGATGAGGCTTTGAGCAGCCTGGGCTGGTTAAGGGTATCCCTGCCCATGGCATGGGGTTGGATTAGATGATCTCTGAGGTTGCTTCCAACCCAAGACATTCTATGATTCTATTCTTTACCGAAAGAGTGATGAGGTGATGAATATTTAGTGTTTGAAACCTCTGAAAGTTGTCTCTCTTTTTGTTCTCCTACTGTCAGGCTGGTGGACAAGGGCTCTCAGAGCTGCTGTGAGGATCCCTACATCATCGTGGAGAATAGGAGATACCAGGAAAAATCCTCACCTCATCCATCACGAGGTCTGTTTCCCATCCCCAAGCCTGGCTGGCAGGGATATGCTGAACTCCAATTCCTGACTGCCCCCAGCCCCATCAGCACCTCAGGGAGCTTTGCAGGTGGCTAAAACCCAAACCAGCCTATAAACTAGCTTAAGTTATGCCAAAGGCTCCACCAGCCCCATGCAGCTTTTGGTAATGGGGGTATGGATTTACACTTTAACACCGCAGGGCTGGGCTCGAGAGTAAAGGGTCCTGAGGTGACACAACTTTGCATGCCATTAGCCAACAGGAGGCGATGGATTGCCCTTGTGTTTTCCCTGTTGCTTACACCTGTACAAAGTGAATATAAAAGGGACCAGGGTGATGGTATTTTCCCTTCAGTTTCCTCTGTAGTGGCAGGGGAGAACTGGGCTAGTTTTTATTTGACCAAGGTAAGTGTGTGCTTGTTTTCCTTCTGTGTTCCTAGCAAGCAAGAAGCAAATACTCACCTGAGACGTGACTGAACAGGGAAAACCTGCTCTTTCCTGGCCCGTGAAGTGCAGCAAGTTGTAATTCAAAGGCCTTATAAAAAGGCAACTGGAACTGTGAAACTGGTTGTTAGGAGAAAGCAAATTTAACCTTGTTTGTGGATGGTGGAATAGAACCCTCTGCCTTAGCAAGCATGATGCAAAGAGCCATAAATGTTTTTAATGAATAAACAAGATTTCTCTTGCTGGACATGTGGAGAGGATGGAATAAAAGCAGGCACTTCCCCTTGAAAGAATGTTGAATGAAGCCAAATGTATCACCAAACATGTATCCCTTCCTCCTGTAGCATCTTCATCAGCTGAGGACCCTGAACGGAGCAGAATTGTGATGGGAGGGTAACAACCCCAGCGCTAACAGCACTCATCACCAGGTTTCACTTTCATATCAGGACCTTTCTACAGTCATGATCAACACCACGGGTTTCAAAAGGGGAAACTGAGGCACAGCTGAGGAGCCACAGTGGCAGATTTCTGTAGCAGTAGAGGTGGAAAGAGAATCATCACTTTTATTGGGCTGGTCCTTGAGCTACTTTGTAGTAGCCCTGATCTCCTGAGTCTGCCTTTCCTCTCCTTTACCCAGGGTGATGATATTGCCAACACCCTGAGCAACATGGGGAGCAAAAAAGAGATGGTTCAAGTCACCTTTGAGTTCAGGACACTGCCCTTGTGTCCCAAATTCCTCTATCCTGCCACTGTGTCCTAAACTAGCCCCTGAGTCCTCCTCATGACTCTTCCCTTCTGTTCCCCTTCCAGCATCTCTGAGATGGTGACATCTTACTGGGACCGGAGGGTGCTGGAGCAGGGCACTGAGTTTCCATTGTGTGATGGAGTTGGGCTCTCAAGGATGGATGATTTCTCTCTTTGGAGTCCTGGACTGAGGCTTAGCTCCAGCAAAACACGCTCTCTCCCTGCATTTTGCCCTTCAAGGGACAAGACATCCTTGACGCGTCACATATCCTGATTTTTTCCTTACGTTGCCAGTAGCTTTCAGCTCTAACAGACCTGCCAGCATCTCTTTATTGTGCCTGTCAGCGCCAAGCAACGTTTTTGTTTTCAATCCAGGGAAATGTTTAAGCCTGGCTGATCTCTGGAGGCGAGATGCTCTAATTAGCTGCTGTGTGTGTGGCGAGGAGAGCCTTTTGCAAATCTGAGCTGCCCATCAGCCAGGCACGGCTCTCCTCCTGCCTGCCAGAGCGTGGTTTCTCTTTGGAGATGCCAAGGAGCACTCCAAAAAATATTACTGTCTGGACTGCTGGTGGCCACTGCGGCATGGGCTGACACCCAAAATAGGGAGATAAATATCCACCTTTTTGGGCAAAGTGTGTGGTTGTGTTGGGTTAGAGGGAGTCAAGACACAGCCTTGTCTACCCTACAGCTTTGGTTTTGTGGTAAAGATGGGTCACTCCTGAGTTAGGCTTAATATTCATTGCTAAAAAATGCATTCTTACACTGTTTTTCAGGGAGAAAAAGCCAAGATAGATAACTTCTGGCTTTGTATTTGTTGGTGACACAAGTTCTGTCCCCTCTGGAGATAAATATCAGTGTCTCTTCTTGGTTGGGGTTTCCTTGCTAACCTAGACGGGCTTCTTGGTGTTAAACTTGTGCTTAAATTTCTCACTACGGAACTGTGTTAGAACACTAAATAACTCCTGGCACCAAAACTCCCTGCTG
>NW_009722184.1:0-22444 GCF_000703405.1 Apaloderma vittatum | reverse complement strand
CTGAACCAAAGTGCAGGATTTACCAACGTGTTGCATGTGGAACACCACATAAATGGTATAGCATCACGTCTATCTGCAGGAATATGCCAGGAAAATTGTATTTTTAATGGTTTTTTTTGAGTGGGACCTTTAGAAAATGGCTAGAAGGAATGCAAAAGGAGGTATATTTTGAAGAACAAAAAAGGCCAAGCATCTGAAGCTTAGATGTCTTGCTCATGGACAGGTAAGTGAGAGAAGGTGACTCCTTGTGATCAAGGTGAAGACCTGTATAAGAACTGGACCTTATGACTGGTGGCTTTGCCTCAGTGTAAGGGGGAGGCAGAAGGTCCTTGCCCAGTGGCTTTTAATGTCTGTGCAAATCTATGTGGAAGGGCTTGGCTGTACTCAGCAGCCTTGACCTGGCACCCAACATACATGCACACACATGGAGCAGGGAAGGAGCTCTGAACGCTTCTGCAAGGATGAAGGATCTGAATTAATTCCTCCCTGTGATGCATTGCCTCCCCCCTTTGATCATTTCACCTTTCTGAGTCTCTTTTCCTGAGAGTAAAATAGAAATACTAGTTTTTCAGTGTCCGATTCGTGTCCCTGGAAAGTCTGCTCTCTCTGTGGACTGGTGAGGCGGGATTAGTTTTGGCTAGTCTGGCACAGGACGTGCACGGGAGCTGGTCTCTTGGGTAATTCTGCAGTGACCGAGCTGCACGCAAAAATCCCAGAGATGCCTCTGTGGGAATCTGCTCCTGGAACACAGAAATACACAGAATATAGCAAGATCCAAATGTTTTTTTCTCTCCTGCCGTTAGGTGGTGATGGAGGAAGGAGGACAGACACAATCCGCAGAGTTTCAAGCTGGGGAAAAAAAAAATTTCAGAAAATCCCTTAAACTTCTCACGAAGGAAATATTCCTTCATTGGCTGCTCAGAAAAATGAAAAATTGATAGTGGAGGGTGTTTCCATGTCTGTGTGGAAGAGGGAGAGGTGGGGAGGGGTGAGCAGACCGGCAAACGGAGTTGTGGCTTCCCTGCTCTTGAAGAAGGCAACAAACATCCGACGTGGACAGGATAAAACTTGGGCTTTTGGCAGGAGAATTACAGAGGAGGAGAGGGAGAAGCACAGACATGAAGGTCTGAGATTTTCTCCCTGGTGCTGCTGACTTAGGTGGGGAAGGAGGATGGGAAGGGGTGGGTGGCATGATGATCAAAGGAGGCATGTGAAGCAAACAGGGCTGTGGCGGCTTGAGTTTGGGAGCAAAACCTTCCTTGCCTGAGCTTTCTTAAGGGCTGACATGTGAAAACTCAATTTGAGAGGAACAGGAAGGGAAAAGAAATAAGCCAGGTCAGAATAAGCAACCAAGCCCACATGAAAATCTCAGTGCTGCTTTGCTCTCCGTGGCTTTAATTGACCGTGACTGGCTGGTTTGGAAAATAAATTTTGTCTTTATCGGCCTCATGGTGTCACATCACTAGCCAAGGAGATCTGGTGGGTACTGTGAACACCCCGCAGGAAGTTTGTCTTGCAGTGGATGACATTTTTGTCCTCCTTGGTGTCAGTAGTGAGAGATTAGAGCCTGAACATCCTGCTTTTTGCCACTAATCCTGAAGGAAATAACATTTGTGCTGCTTTTCACCTCTTTTTTAGATTTCACTGTTTTGCGGAATGAAGCACATGGAGGTGAACTGAGGAGACTTACAAGGACTAGGAGCTCCAAATCCATTGGTTTTGACACCTGTTCCTACAAAACCCCGACCTCAGATAGTGCTTTCTGAGCTAAGCCAGTGATGGGTATGATCAGCACTGGCATCAAATCAGTGTCACACTAGTGCATGAATTCTTTGCTCCCAAGAAGAAGCCTCCAAGAAAAGCCAGCACCAGGACTGGAGGGTAAGAAACCACTGCAAACAGTTTGGCTGCAGCGTGTTCTGAAGCCTTGCCCAAGCCATTAACAGTAAGAAATTGAATTAAAGCCTGAAAGGTTCAAAGGCTTTAACATGAAAACCTTCTGGTCCTTTGGAGGAGAATTTTCTTCTGGATATTTCCTTCTGGAAGCTCTTCTCAGCATCCAGAAGGAAATATTCAGTGGTATATCTCGTGTCTTGGGTGCCAGCATGCTGCATTTTTTCCTTTCTTCTCTTGCTCAGAAGTCTTATTTCATGGTGAGGGAATAGCAACCTTTCTTATCTGGAGGAGCCAGTTTGGTTTCAAGCCTGCACTGCAGTGTTTGAGGCCTCTTTATATAAAAGTGAAGTGGCCTTAGAGACAGATGATGATACTTGAATCCAGGACCAAACTCAGCTGGTGAATGGGGCACAGGAGAATTGCAGGGAATAAAAGACATTGCCTGAGGATGCGGTGTTGAAAATGGCAGTGATGGACTCTGGGACTGGAGAAGTTGCTATTTTTGGCCAGTCTAACAAAAGCTTGTGTAACAAAAGCCATTTGGAGAGCAGCAGGAGCAACAGAGGTCACACCAAACTGCACCAGGCACTCAGGACACCTCAAGTTCACCGTTATTTCATTTTTTTATGCAATTTTCTTGAATTTCCCCCATTTCTACATCAGGCAGAGTCAGGAGTGCGCTGGTATGTGCGTGAGCGCAGGTATGCGTGTGCAGTGAAGCCTTTGAGAGGCTGGAATAAGTATTTGTCTCAGCAGGGATTTAGCAGTGCCTATTAGCAAACCTTGAAGCTGGCACCAAGCTGTGGCCATCGCCCCGTTTTCTTGAGTACTTCTAGAATTCTTCATACATCAGCAGGCAGAAATGTGGCTGCTGGCACATGCCACTTGTAAAACACTGTCCCTGTGCTACTCTGGTGGCCAGAGAAAGCCCAAGTACCACAAGTTTTACCAGTTGCCATTGGGTTAACTGAGATTTGTTCACATCTTGAATACTGGGACCAGTTTACAATGCTTCCCCAGAGAAAGAACATAAGGAAATGAAGCAGTCAAGTGCAGCACTGCTGCACTAAATGTATTCACCACCAGTTGTGTTTTTTTTTTTTTTCTTGTTTTGAAGGCCATCTCTGCAGCAGGAAACACAATTGACCTGGTTTCTCTTGGAAAGAGTAAAATAGGAATGCAGGCTACCTCGAGACTTTAAAAAGCCAATTTTATGTGATTTTACATTGCTATACCATGAGCGACACTGCTCTAGTCCAGTTTGCATCCTGCTGTATATGTTCTTCATGACCTGGAACAAGATGCTTCACCTAAGGGTAGGTTTTTTAAAGAAAAGTAGATGTTCAGATACTGTAGTGATGACACCCACATAAATATTTGGACTGGCAGGGAGACCATGCGAAGAACGCAGAATTCTCAGCGAAGGATATAAATGGATGGTTGAGCAGTTCACCAGGTTATTCCTGATGTAAACACAGAAGTATGTTTATAACCCAACAGCCATGAAAATATTCTGGACATTTCAGAAAAGCAGTTGTCCTCGGCACTTTTGAGTCTGGAAATGATTTAGCCTGCCAGACTTTGCTGGAGATTGGGTGGACAGCACTTGCGCCAAGGAGGGTTTGCCCGGCTTTGCAGCCCTGGAGCGAAGCCTGGATTTAGCCTTTTATGATTGGGAATGCCAAAGAAAGGCAAACAGCTGACGAACAGCTCTCTGCAGGGTGCTGCTAATGATATTAAATGGCCGTGGCCAAAAAGATAAATCTTCATTTCTTTGCTTTCGGGAGAGCTTTGTGACCTACATCGCAACCAGGAGCAGCACGAAGGATTGCTGCCAGCTGTGGTCACCGGGATGAGGGAAGCAGTGGCGTAGAGCCAGTTTTATGTGTTGTGTCCTCAGTGATCCAGTATATCTCTGCCAGGTGGTTTTGGGCGATAACCTTTATACCTGCCCTGTGCAGGGAGCTTTGACAAAGGGCAGGACCGTGGCAGTGTTGGATGACAGCGAGGTGTTCTCCTACTGCTCCAATGGCTTTGACCTCTGACCAGCTGCATCTTTGGGGCGTGCCTCCTTCTGAGCTGTGCTCTGCATGGAAGTAACCCCCTAAGAGCCACAGCTCACTGAACTTGGGATGTCACTAGTTAGCCTCAGATTAGACTGCATTTTCCAGGGGTTAGAGGGAACCTGAGAGGACCAGCGGTGCCCCTTCCATTTCATCTACTAATCCCTGGGAAATGTTTTTACTTGGATACCAGCTACATGGCCGTGTGATGGTATGGAGAGAGATACGTGGTGTTTCTCTAGCCTGGCTCAGTGTGGGTATCTTGGCCAAGAGTTTTGATGGATTTTGGGTCAAGGGTTCTCTGGATTTTTGCCACACACAAGCCAAAGCCAGTCTGCTTCCGCCATGAGACAAGGAAGAAGAGGAGAAAGCTGTGGCATGTAGCTACTTGCTCCTTTTGCTCCCATAGCCACTTTGCTCTCAGGAATTAGGAGAGAAATGCCCCTATTGCCATGCTCAGGAGGAGAACTGAACTCTGTTGATGTCTCAGAGCAGGAAGGAGCGATGGTGAATAGGGTTTGCCCTGATCTCAGGACTTAGAATGTGTTGATCCCCATCCCTGTGGTGCCTCAGTTTTCAGCAGCAGCGTATATCCCTTCCAGCTGAAGTATGTCAAGGCTGGGGTAATATATGCTATGGGCAGCTGAAAGCCTCGCTGCTGAACTCAGCTCTTGCACTTGCAGGCTGTTGGATCAAATAAGGGATGTCCTTCCAGGGGACTGCTGGAGAGGTGTAGTTTCTGAACTCAGAGCAGTGCCAGCCTCAGTACCCCTCAAGAAAAGTGGCAGGCTCATTTCTCTGAAGTTTTTATCAGTCTTAGGAGAAACAACACAATCAGGGGCTTTGTCATTTGCAGGATGCTTCATTATCTCAGGCTGCATCAGTTCTGCTAAGCAGCCTTTTTAAGTGGGTTATTTCTTCCTTCTCTCATGCCAGTCTTCAAGTTTACCGTGTCTTTTCTTGATCGCAGGAGGATGTCTGCTTTCTATTTTAAAGTTGTGGTCAGAAAACCAGGCCAGAGGAAACAGCTCCAAGACAGCTGGGAAATGGTGTGGTTATGTTGCCTGATGGCTGCTCTTGTGTCTTGGTTCACCCTCCTGTCCTGGTAATGTTGGGTTGACAGTTGGGCTAGATGATCCTAGAGGGCTTTTCCAGCCTTAATGATTCTGTCATTACTCTGAGAAGTCTCCAAGACCAGGGAGCTGCCTGTTGCACAGCCCTAGAGGCTGACCCACCAGGAACATTGACATTTGGGGACATACAGCTTACCTCAGAGCTCCCCCCACCATTTAGATAAGCAGATAAGTGTGGGGGTGTTTCAAGCCTTTAGCACAGTCCTGCACATGTGCTAACAAGCCACAGTCCTGAAACACCTCACACATCCTTGCAGTGAGATGACTCAGTGCTTTCAGAGAGAAAACACACATGCTTGAAGCTGATGTCTCCAGGAAAGACCAAAGCTCTCCTTCCCCTCCTGCATGGAAGCTCTCTTCTCCTCTTTTTCCACTCTGTTTCCATCAACTGTAGAGAATGTTGTCGTCTTTGCTGTTCCCTTTCATTTTGTTTTAGCCTAGATCTGTCCCTGCAGTTCCCCATGTGTGGGTCATCATGCATGTGATCACAGATGGATGTGTCATCAGATAGTCTCTTGAAAATCCCTCTACTGAGCAACAAAATGTACTGACCATGTGGATGATCACAGGAAAGTGCCCGTGCCTTGACTTTTATTAGTATAGAAATGTGCTATATCACAGGAAAGGTCACATAACCTCAGTTTTTTATCTGCCAGACAAGTACTATACTGCTTTTAGAGAGGGGTTGTGAAAATAAAGGTTTGACCTTGGTGAAGCCCTCAGTTGTGAGGACTGCGAGCAGCTTCAGTGCATCTTACTGTCATCTGTCAGGTTTGGTCAGGATTTTGACATAACTGTCTTTTCCAACACCTCCCCTGTGATGGTTTCTGTTACTGCTACTATGCTGCAATCTGGGACCCAAGAGCACTGAGAGGTTTCTCGACTGAGGTTTCCTGAATATTGTGAAATGACCAAGGTGTACACAGGGAATACAATTGATTAAAACACATTGGTGAAAATTTCCTCCCAAAGATGGGTCTTCAGTAAGAAAAGATGTTTTCAGATAGGGGAAAAATACGTTGTGTTGATGAAAACAAGATCAGGAACAAAGATCCATCCCATGTAGTAAACCTGACCTGTGCAGGTGCCTGTTGCACACTGTTCTCATTAGAGTGAGATCTGATTTTGGAGCAAACAGACACACTGACTCAGACCACCAAACTGAGCCTTCTGTAAAAGGAGGTTGTGGTTAGACATTTCTCTCCGGGGCAGGGGAATAATCGCAATCCCACCTGCTCACCCTTCTGCCTGCCTCATTTCACCTTGACAGAAAGATGACGCTGCTCCAGGGTAGCAGTGCATTTTCCTTGAGCTCCCTACTAAGTCATTTTAGCTGAGCTA
This sequence comes from Apaloderma vittatum, assembly GCF_000703405.1. Lineage (NCBI taxonomy): Eukaryota > Metazoa > Chordata > Aves > Trogoniformes > Trogonidae > Apaloderma > Apaloderma vittatum. Next base: position 16,011 of record NW_009722184.1, on the reverse strand, counting down.
ATCCTTCTAGTTTTGCCTGCAGCAGTTTGGGAGAGTCCACACAAGCAGCTTGGCCAACCACCAGTGGGCTCACCCAAAGTGGGGGTGGAAACGCGATGAAGTGGTTCCTGTCATCTTTCATCAGCACAGCTGGATCTGGAAGACTTTTGCTTTTGGCCACATACTTTTGGTCATCTGCCTGTAGCCTGATGCCTTATGCTTCGTCACCAGAGCTCAATGCACATGGCAGAAATTATATGTAATTACACCCAGATGGGGGTCTGTACTGGTGCAGCAGTGCTGGGGTACTGAAATTGTACTGCACAAACAAAATGCATATAACCAGTGACTCAAATGGCTTGTCGTAGGTGTTCATACCTTTCCCAATGCACCAAACTAACTATGCTGGTCCAACTGGCACTAAACTGGCCTTTTTTAACAGCACAGGGGCTCTAGAGGACGAGATTTCATAGAAGACTTGTTACTCCCATCACCAGTTAAACAGATTCCACAAACTGAATTTGTGTAACTCGATTACACCCTTTGGCACACTTTGAATCTCTTTCTTACCCTGCCCACCCCCTCATGTGCTACAGAGTGCAGTGATACAGGGAAAGGGATGAAGGATGAAGCCAAAAAGCCACTGAAAGCCGTGATTTTTTTTTTTTTCATCATCCAAATCTCTAATAATTCCTGGCAGTATTCCATTTATATAGCATCTTTTATCCCAAAGTGTATAACAAATTCCATAAATAAATGCAATACCATGTGCAGTATTCCATTTATATAGCATCTTTTATCCTGCAGTGTATAACAAATTCTGTAAATAAATGCAATACCGTGCTAATGAGGTCTTAGATCTGTCAAGGATGCAGCCCGAGGCTATTGAACTGCAGGTATTTCTCATCAAAATCACTTTGGTCTTTAACCTTCATCCCATAACAAAATGCTTACAAGTCTGTCTTGTGCAAAAGTGACCTCTGGCTGGCATGGACAAGAGGGGCTGCTTGCTGGGGCATGAGGCTGAAAGAAAAAGGCTTATTTGAACTGAAGGGTTGGGGAAAGATGTTGCCAGTGAGAAAGGAATGGCCTCATCCAGCCTGATTAAGCCTGTGCTTCTCGGAATGGGTGGAAGTAGAAGGGACCTATGAATCGGAGCTGGCCTGCATCAACAAGGAGGCAATAGGAAGATGGGGGGCCTCTGAGAAGTTGGGAATTGTGAGTGGAAAGCCATGAGGATGATTATGTGAGCAGAAGCAGTAGCTTTTTTTTTTTCTTTGGTTGCAAACCCACCAGCCCCAGAGCCAGAGAACAGGACCCAGCAAACATCTACAGACATGCTGTTATTGGGAAAGGGGGCATTTCCCTCCCTCCCTCAGTCACTGTAAGGATCAGTGCACAACATCTGATGGACTGTCACAGAATGATTTGAGTTGGAAGGGAGCTCAAAGATCACCCACCTCCAACTCCCTGGCCATGGGCAGGGACACCTCCCACTAGACATCAAAGCCCTGTGAACCTGGCCTTGAACACTTGCAGGGATGAGACATCCACAGCTACTCTGGGCAACCTGTGCCAGTGTCTCACCACCCTCACAGGAAAGAATCCCTTCCTTACATCTGTTCTAAACCCACCCTCTTTCAATTTGGAACCATTACTCCTCATCCTATCACTACACACCCTTGTGAGGAATCCCTCCCCATCTCTTCTGTAGCCCCTTTAAGCACTGGGAGGCCACTATATGGTCTCCCTGGAGCCTTCTCTTCTCCATGCTGAGCAACCCCAACTCTCTCAGCCTGTCATCACAGGGGAGCTTCTCCAGCCCCCTGATCATCTTCCTGGCTTCCTCTGGACTTGTTCCAACAGGTCCATGTCCTTCTTCTGTTGGGGGCCCCAGAGGTGGACACAGAACTGCAGGTGGGGTCCTGCGAGAGCACAGTAGAGGGAGAGAATCCCCTCTCTCCACCTGCTGGCCATGCTTCTCTTGATGCAGCCCAGGATACAGTTGGCTTTTTGGGCTGCCAGCACAGATTGAGGGCTCGTGCTGAGCGTCTCATCAGCCAGCACCCCCAAGACCACCGCAAGGCTGCTCTCAATCCACTTGTGACCCAGCCGGTATTTGTGCTTGGGTTATCACACACCCCAGCGAGGGGACCGCCTGCGACTTGCCGTAACGTAAAGGGCAATGTGACAAAGGAATGAGAGAGACTGAGCTCCAGCTCTGAGAGTTTCTCATTTGAAATAATGGTGGATTAGTAATCAAAATGTTATTGCTGCCATAAAGTCAACCGAGATGATATGGCTCCCTTGCAGTTTGCTTCCTCCGTTTAGAGGTGCTTGGACTAACATTCATAGAGGATGTAGTGATAATAGCAGCAGCTTCTCAGTTATTAGGAGCTCTCAGAAGGATCTTTGTGTGCCAAGCAACCGTGCTTTTTAATAGCATTGGTGGTATGTGTCAGTGGTTGGCCTCTGTTTATGCTGGCATTAACAAGCATTGGGAGGAAAATTGGGTTGTCAAGCGCAAGTCAAGCACAAATAATGGTACTTGAATTCTGTCTTTGCATCCATGAAGTGATAGCTTTTCTGGTCTTTAGCATCTATTTTATGTTTATGTGTGACAGCAGAAGTCTTGCTTTACAATATCCCAGTTTCCCTAGCATAAGTTTAGTTTTGTCTCCTATAAAATTGTTCTTGTATCTGGGGTGCAGAGGTGCATTGTTTGCAGCCTTTACCTCCTCTCTGAATGCAATCTCTTTCTCAACATGTGAAATCTGGCCTCCAAGCCACATCTGGACTGCAGAGCTCCCACACAAGCTTCTGCTACCCTGCTTTGTCAGGGAAGTCCCATCATGGTAAGAGATACTCAGCTGATGTGCAGCTGCATTTTCAAAGCATGGATATCCATCCATGTTTCATGTCTGGGCCACATCTGGAAAGAAGGATGCGCTGAAGCTTTCAGCAGTACAGCACATTTCAGGAGATCTGGATTTACTCCTGTGTTCTGCCACTGACTCCCTAAGTGACCTTGGGGGAATCCTACGCTCCACCTGCGTCTCACCTTCTCATCTGTGAAAGTAGAACATGCTCCTCTCAATCATTACATCTTACATTTGGATTGGGAGGGTTTTTTTTTTTTTGCAGAAGGAATGGTCTGTTACTTTGTGCAGTTTTGTGCCTGGATCAGTGAGGACTCGATCTCTGCCAGTGTCAAGGCAAGTGTCAAGGCATCAGTACTCTCTCTAGATGACCACAGAGGTTCTGGCTTTCAGCAAGGGGTTTGTGGCTCTAAAGCACACGCCTGACAAAAGGACACACGTCAAAGTTAGCAGGATCCCTCCAGCTGGCAATGCTGTGGTGACTTACAGGAAAACATCTTTCAGGCTGAAATTGCTCTAGCCACAGTTGACTCCTTGCCCTAATCAATAACCTCGAGAAGCACGTCATTTTCAATTCCTTCAATTTGCCTTGGCTCCTTATTTAACTTGAAAAGGCTTAACACATCAAGGCCAAGTTGGACGGGACTTTGAGCAACCTGGTCTAGTGGGCCCGTGGCAGGGGAGTTGAAACTAAGTGGTCTTTGAGGTCCTTTCCAACGCAAACCATTGGTGTGAAAAACGAAGATGCTCTCCTCAAAAGCTCTCGTCAGTTATTCACCGCTTGCTGTTGTTCTCTGGAGAGTGAGCACTGGTATAGCCCTCATTTTGGTTCTGACTATATGTTTGAAATCCATCACAAACAAGCTCTGCAACCCCTTTTTCTCTTTTCTTCAGCTGCCTGCCTGTGCCTGTGCCCAGGCAGCATACACCTTCTAATGTATCTGCTGAATAATTCTTAAGGATGTCAGTGTAACTGGTTTTTCACTGCTAGTATGAGTCCAGGAAATCAGAGCTCCCATCTGTCTTGCCAAGTGAGGAGGATTTAGTGTCGAGGTAGAAGCCATGCTGCCCGGTGTCAGGTTGTTCTGGTTAGACTGCTTGGACCATGTGAAGACCTTCTCCAGGACTACGTGGATTGTGCAGGGGAATCTCCTCCTTCATGACACATGAACTTTAAACCAAGTCCTCTCACAGTTTTTTACACTTGTAAACCCACTTGGGTGAGTAGATGATGTTTTCTTAAACACGACAGCTTTCCTGGACCTGAAGCAAAGGCTGATGTGTTGGCAGGAAGGCAACCTGTCCCCTTTTCTCTCTCCCAGTCTATCAGCAGTGCAGTCTTTGCAAATCCTTACACACCAATGGCCTGGAGTTAAGCAGCAACTGCTTGTGCAACATCCAGGGACCGGTGATTGTTATGATGCTTCACCCAAGCTCAGTGCTGTGCTACGACATCCCAGCCTCTAGGTGAGCAGAGAATGGCCCAGGCAGAACATCATGGAAATACAGTCTATTCTATTTCTTGACACAAAACAGGTCTAAAGCCTGTCCCAGTTCCATGTGCTCTTGTTTAAGATATGGATGCTTCTGTGACCAACGTTGTCCAGGGACACCACGTGTCTAGAATGACTTCTGAGTCTTTCCCAAGCAATGGGTCAGATAACCACTTACACCTTAGGCAACAGTCTAAGACGTAGGAGTGGAGTGATGTTTAGATTTGCTCTCCTGGATTTAAAATGATTCATCTCAGTCACGCTACCTTCATTAAGGCTTATAGGAACTAGTTATTTTGACGTGCTTACTCCTACATTCCTGTGGCCCTGAGGGTGTTTAGTAGCTTTAATTGCAGTGATCTGAACAGCACAACCTTTGAGCTGGATCCATGGCCGTCTGTCAGATGAGAGGTGGTGACTTGTCACAGGCGAGCTTTCAGCAGGGAGCAAATGCAAAGGGGGAAAAAAGGTCGAGACAGTTCACATCAGCACAAGCCAGGAGCACATCAATTAACCGTGGACTGATAACTTGTTCCATAGCTTGTCACCCTTTAAAATATTGTATTTATATTCATGCCGATATATTGCCAGCTGCATTAAAAACAGACCAAGTGCGTAGCTCTCAGTTCACCAGAAGAATAGTTTTCACCTGTTTGAATAACTTCACCATGACTAATTCCTGGCTTTTAAGTGCCCCCAGGTGGCGTGTTTGGCCAGAGGTTTCCAGTATATCCTGGAAGTGTCCTCTAAAAAAAAAGGAGATGCACGGCTCACCAGAGTCCCATGGTATGCAGATCCCATTCAGCCAAGCAAGCCCTGGTGGGGGGGAAGCAGGTTGTTAAGATAGGGCTGTTGGGGGGCTGTGGGAGCAGCAGGACCACGGTGGGCTGCTCCATTGGCTCTGTGGGGGTGGGACAGGCTGGCAGGAGGCGAGTGCAAGGGTGGCACAGAGTCCTCCTCCCAGGCAATTAGCAGCTTGAGCAGCTGGGGCTGATGTGGTGCCTGCTGTGGAGGGTTAGGCTGGGAAAAAATGATCTCAGCTTCCTTTGGATCCTGTTTATTGGGGAGCTCTTGTCAAAGAAGGGAAGCAGAGGGTTGCTGAAATGCATTTGCTTTGGAGATGTCCTTCTACAAGCACACAGGAAAGGGAAAATCTGTTGGATCAGGGGAGACTTTGCTGAGCACAGATTCTGAAGCTAGGTCTTCACTGTTTCATTAACACAAAACCAAATACTAAAAAATTCAGAATATCGGTTAAGATACTCATGCTCCAAAGGTCGAGCAGTCCAAGCAGTCTGTACAACAGGGCACATCTTATCTTTCCTACTGAAAAAAACAGGGGGAGAATACGTTTTGCCTCATGTCAGATGTTTAAAAGGTAACTGCTAATTTTAAATTAGTTACCCAGACTCTTTCCACAGTCATGAGAAGCAGATACTTCCAGAGACTACCTCATTCTCTGATGATATCTTCTAAGCAGTTAGGTAGGATTCAGCTGTATATTAGTAGATTTATGACCTTCAGGTAAAATTTAGAGGTTAGACCGTTGAACTGCATATTTTAAAGGTATTCTATAATCTTTTCATTTTTTCTCTCTTTTTCCTTTTCTTTTTTTTTTTTTTTTTGCTTTCAGAGCAGCAATAGCTGCTTGTACCTCTGTTCCTGAGACTGCTGGTTCAGTTCTCTCCTTTGTCAGTCCCGAGGACGTTTGTCACCTGTGCCCTGCTAAAATGTGCTCTGATGTATTGCACGAGCTAATTCCCCTGCCTCTGCCTCACAAATCTGTTTGTCTTGTTCATTAACATAATTACTTCCCTGCATTAGCTGACGCCTGTAATAAAAGTCTCTGTTCCTCCTGGTGAAGGCTGTAGAGGCTGATAGCATGGTAATAAAAGTCAACAGTACGGGTGACTTAACAAATGACTTTCCCTTTGACTCTTCAGCTGGTTTAGCAGAGCTCCCTTTCCCCAGTGCTCTTGGCTTCAAGGGAACTCAGGAGTTCGTGTGCTGGTGGTTTTGCTCGGTGTAGAAGGGACTAGAAATTCCTTTAAAGAGCCCACCTGGATGGTTTGCCGCATGAAAGCCACGAGCAGATGTGAAGTAAGGGGGAAACTCCTCTTGTTACGTGGGAAAAGATCCTTTCCTGAATGCAAGGATGGCGTTCAGTGATAGAAGCAGAAATTGTTTTTTAAGAAGACCTTATTTTACACTTGGAGTTCTGAGTCCTGTAAATTACGCGCATTCACTGCGAATTAATTCTCTTTAGGAATTTCCATTCAAAGGTTATTTTTGCTCTACTTTGCCTATTTCTACCACGCGTGGAAATTACTTCAGGACTGGAAAAAAGATCTTACAGTAAGACCTCAAAAACTCTGTGTACCCTGCTGCAGTCAATAGGGGGATTGATTGCTGTCTTTAAAAGTACATCACCAAGAGGAAAATATCGGATGCTAATGGGCGCTTTAATCTAGACAAGAACACAACACAGCAAGGTGAAAAAAATTAGTCGCGGGGGTGATTCGCTTACTGGAACAAACCGCTGAGGGGATTATTGTTTCCTCTACCTCTCAAAAGTTGTGATCAGCTCTATTTTGTTGCATAAACATATGTCTTTAGTGCCTTTTTACATGATCTGGGGTATATGAGACAACTGTGCGGGGCTGGCAGGACCTAGGAGGTACTCAAGATCTTCTGAAGCGGCAGCTAGACATGGAGCGGGAAAGCCCCATGAGTCTCAAATAGCACTAGAAGCTGGCTTTTAGGCAACTAAATTATATCCCTAGGCTCTGATTATGGGTTAAGAGGAAAAATCGGTACTTTTAGGGAGCAATAAGTTTGACTTACCTATACATCCTCTTTAGGGTGAGGTGAATTGCCCCCTTGACTGGTTTCATGTGGGGTGAGGAGCTCAGAAAGAGGCATCTATGTCTATTGAGATGGATGCCACCCAGCAAGCCTATGGGAGGAGCTGGAATTGAACGCTGGCTCTCATGTCCATCTTCATTTCCTGTCTTGCAAAAGCAACTTTTCCAGCATTGCCCGCTGCTTTTATCCTGGTTGAAAAATCGTGGTGATCTGTGCATCTCAGCTCTGACTCCTAGGCCATTTGATAGCTCCTGTGTTAAGCAGGCAAATTGCCCTGACTCTGCAATTAGAGTAATTAGGGAAAACGATGTTTTGAACTACTGGCAACTCAAGAATAAAACATTTCATTTGAATCAAAGTGCTCTGATCAAAGTTTGAGCATTAAGATAACAATGGAGCAATTAAGGACATTTTCAAAATGAAAAGCTTGTGTGGGTGGAAATAGTTTCTTTTCAAAATGTCATCAAAACATCTGAACTCTTTAAGAATGCTCCTTTTCCTTTTGTTTTGAAATTACTCATTTAGGAGAACAATACAGTAACATGGATGTATCATAGGTTGGTTTCATCTGTTCTTCTCCGTCTTTTTTCTCCATTCCCCAGAACAAATATTCCTAATCCCATTACAATGAGGACAGCTCTGTTTCCCAGGCATGGGTCTGAGATCAAGATCTGACTGCTGAAATTTCTGCCAGCCTACACACAGAAGTGCCTGGAGCACTTCTAGGGACAAATGCAAACAAAAAGAAAGTTGTCCAGCAAAGGTTATTCTCTTAGGCTCTCATTCCTTTCCGAAGATTTAAGAAAAAAAATTAAAAGAAAGACTGACAGGGGCTGAAAAACTATCTAATGGACTCCAAAGGAGTATGGATTGTCCCAGTCTGCAGTGCTGTTTTGTGAAGGAAAGAACCTGGGGGTAGAAAACAAAGAAAATAATGCCCGAAAAATAGTGCAGATTGCACCTTGCTGCAGGCAGAAAGGTATTTACTCTAAGACACCCTGTCTGAGGCTGATCAAAAAGGCTCTGTCTCGCTGACAAGTGAAGTGATTTTCCCGGTACTGGGAAAAAGAGATGAACTTCTAGTGAATGCCTCTGAGCATAAATGAATGCAGAGCACAGGAATCACTCTGACTCCGTAATGAGTCCAGCTCAGGCTGGAATGGTCTCACTGCACGGAGAGAGATTCAGACCTGCCAATGTCAGGATTGTGCAGTAGGAAGCAGCTCCTCTTGGTGGGGTGCATTCAGCCAAGACCAGCTTCTTGTGCAATTGAGATGGTCTTATAAACCTGTTCCTGAGGTAAGGTAGAAAAAATCCCACCCATGCTTTCTAGGATTTCGTCATGTGTTCTGTGAGTGAGGGCTCTGGAGGTAACCTAAACATGTGTGGCCTGAACCTGTGATGTCCCAGTTCCTTCAGTGGAGTGATCTGGTGTGGCAAGCAGGCTCAAGATTTGCCAGGAAGGTCATTTGCTTCCCATTAACCTTCAGTTTGTGCATCTCTCGCTGTAGCTGAGCACCCACCCAGCCACAGCACCGAGATGCAGGTTGCCTCCTTTGCCACAAGTACAGGGGGTGGGAAGGAGTCTGATATGCCCTTCAGAGATGAAGAAGGATGGTACCTCTTCACCCATCCCAGTCCCATGGTGTGGAGAAGAAATTCTTTACACAGGTTCCCCAGAGAAGCTGTGGATACCTGGTCCCTGGAAGTGTTCAAGTGTTGGATGGGGCTTTGAGCAATCTGGTCTAGTGGGAGTTGTCCCTGCCCATGACAGGGGGTTTGAAACTAGATGATCTTTAAGGTCCCTTCCCACCCAAACCATTCTGTGATTCTCTGATAAAAGCAAGATGCAGTCTTTCATAAATCATAGAATCATAGAATGGCCGGGGCTGGAAGGGACCTTAGAGATCATTTTAATCCAGCCTCCCTGTCACCAGGGACGCCACCTGTCGACTAGATCAGACAACACATGAGGACACATGATAATAAGTGGTTCCTGTAAAACAGAGAGTGTCTCACTTCCTTTTCTTTATCATTGATTTCATAGATATACATTCAACATCCACAAAACACAAAAGTCAAGCAACCAAAACCTAATGAATGCAGCCATGAAGGTTACCTGCCATCCTGGGGTGGAGTCAAGGCTTGTATTCTTTCTGCACTGTCCAAGTTTTTTCCTCATTTTCCCATTAGTGGAGATGAAATTAGAAGAGGAAAAAGTGAACAGCAGAGAGAAGAAACCAACCATTCAAAATGCTGAATAAGCAGCAACCAGTTCCCTCCTGAGACCTGTAATCAGAAAAGGGTTTAAATAGCCTCCATCCAGTCCTCTCCTGCCTGCTGTTCAAAGTGCATTTGGCTACACGGTGGAAATTGTGATTATGCCACCGGAGGCACATCTAACAGTGATGCATATCAGTCCTAAAATGCCTTTCTCTACCAGGAATATGAGATGAACTTATCTGTCTCAATCAAAATAAATCAAGAGCCTTTGTAAAAAAGTTTTCCAGCCATAGGTGACCAAGTCACCTCGAAGCTGCAATTTATGAAGAAAAATGTGATTAAAGTTCTCGCAATTTTGGATACAGGGATTTGTGGAAGAGTGTTTAAGCCCGTGGAGCTGCACGTGGCCTCAATAGAGCCTTGAGGCATTTTTGTATGTCCCCAGCGGAGACACAATAAAGCTGATTCAGTTACTCCCCTGTTAATTACATTAGAATTTGGTTGAACCCGTGCTATTAACATTGATCAGAGACTTTTCAACAGTGGTACCCAGGAGCTAGAAAAGCATCCTGTGCTATTTCTTTGATTGCATCAGGCTGAGATGACAGGAAACTTGGGGCAAATAGGGAGCTGAAGGGATGGTAGACGTCGCAGCTCTGATACATTATTCAGATGTTAGGATATTGGAGTTGAAGTTACACGGAGAAAATGAGGCTTCCTTCTAGAAGAGCATCTGTTTATAGCAGCTATTTGAGCACCACTAAGAGAAAAATAACAAGCTCCTGTAGGCTACCGTGGACACTGAGACCAAGCAAGGGAAAGCCTTGCGATTTGCTTGCTGGGAAAAGAGCACGAGTTTGGCTGTCAGCTCTTCCCCGAAGAAATATCTGACTGATACTAATCTAGCTGGTTCCAAAAGACATGTAGTGATGGAGAGTTTCTGGTTGTCTACTGGTTCTGGTGGGGAGTTCAGGAGATTTTGGAGACCAAAGCTGCAAACCACAAAGAACAAGGAGAGTTTTGGTGTATACTGGGGCAGATAGGGAGAGGCAGGGACATCAGTGTTCAGCCTGAGAGGACTGAAGAAGAGGAGGGCAAGTCACTCCCTTTGCTGACCATGAGCATACCTGAGAGAGGAAACCACGATAGCAGGACCTGAAACTGCACAGGAGCTCTTTCGAAAGCTGTTCAAATATTTGGGACACAGTGCTGGTGACTGTCAACTGGTGGATGTCAACTCCAGAACATCTGGCAAGAGGTTTTCTGCCTTCCATTCTTTTGCTGACCATGAGCATACCTGAGAGAGGAAACCACGATAGCAGGACCTGAAACTGCACAGGAGCTCTTCCAAAAGCTGTTCAAATATTTGGAACACAGTGCTGGTGACTGTGGATGTCAACTCCAGAACATCCTCTGGCAAGAGGTTTTCTGCTTTCCATTCTTCTTTGCGGCTGGAGAACTCTGCTGAAATCTGGTTTTAAAACTGTATTTGGTCAAACTCTAAAACTTGTCTGACTGTCCTGGCCCAAGATGGTTGTGCCTAGCTTTAAAAGTCACTTCCAACCCATCTTGTTCTATGATTCTGTGATTCTATGATGATTCTATGATTCTGATTCTATGATTCTATGATTCTTCCTTCCACCTTATTTCTGGGCAATGAGATGGAGCTGAATTCTTCTCCTCAGCTTGCACATGAGGAAAGAGAACCCCCAAATACCTCCTTCTCACTTACCATAGCCTCAACTTGACTTGATAAAGGCTGTCTTGCCTGCAGATGCTCTCCCTCCCTCCAACAGCCAGAGAGGGAAATGTTTCCTCATAAACAGATGGAGATGCCTGGGGAGAGGTCCTGGATGACGATGACACCTTCTCAGCCTCTGTAAGGATATTTTGGGATCCCATGGCACAGGATTCACAAATTGATACTCATCCAGTTGCCCCAGCATATAAATCACCACAGATTAGGTGAGTACCTGTTCTCAGATATTGGGAGGGTCCATGCGATGTAATTTGGGTCGGGTTCAACACATTTTATTGCTGGCAAATAAGAGTCAAATCAGCATGCCTTTGCCGTGGCATGCACATGGAGTCTTTGCTGTCTTTGCAGTCTTTGCTCCTCAGCAGTTAGGCGGCAGCTTTCAGAGGTGCCCGGTCTCTGCCATTGTCTCCAGGGACACTGAGTGTCACTAGTAAAAGCACAGAGGACCCTGAAGAGATGGGATCATTGTGGAGGAAGAAGCAGTGTCACTAGTAAAAGCACAGAGGTCCCTGAAGAGATGGGATCATTGTGGAGGAAGAAGCAGTGCCACCCTTCAGTACATCGTTCCTCCTTTCTGCTTGTAGGTGGAGCACCACGAATGGTGGGATGGTCAATTTTCACCCTCTTGGACCGATGCCTTTCCATGTATTTTAACTCCAGAGCTGATTGCTGTTTGCATAGCTGGTTTATTTTTGCCTCCCTTACTGTTCAGCACTCCAGTTTCCTTTGCATAGTACATTAATCTCTATTTCTCACAAAGAAGGTTGAGGGTGATGTGTAGATGCCAGGCTGAGAGGCGTACTGCCAATTCTGGGGACAGTTACTATGATAAATGCATAAAGCTTCCTCAGATGAGAAGTGCTGTCTGCATAGATACTGTTATGATGATGGATGAGTGCATTGGCTTATCCCCTTTCCCATTTGTCACTGAGGGCCAGATCCAAAAAGTATTTCCCAGCACGGGCAGAATATGCTTCCAATCTCATGTCTTTGGCTTTCCTGACATTTTTCTGTATCAGCCACATCTTTTTTATTTCCAAGATTAGCAACCCTGGGGTGCTTCCAAGTTTGCAAATGTTTCCATTTGTTATTAAACCCCAAAAACCTCAGTGCCATTTCACCTGTGGTTTTGGGAGGGGCCAAAGAATGGAAGTAGTAATGAAAACTGAATGTCTTAGGTGATACCACAAAGGAACCTGGTGCTCTGCCCACCTCCCTGAAAGCTGGATATTCAAGAAAATGACACCTTGTTAGGAATTTTATCATTAGGTATTAGAACCGCATAGCTGGATTTTTAAGGCTGTACACCCCGCCCAGCTCAATAGAGCAACACAGAGAGTTCAAGCAACACCTCCAGAGAAAATAGTCTCACAAACAAATAGGAAAGAATCGAATGTTTGCTTAAAATGTTAAGCATATCCTAATTAGTAAATAAGTGTAATTCAAATAAGGCACAAAGAATTCCTACATGGCAGTATTACACCACTTGTGAAATTTCTGTGTGTAGTGGGGAAGAAGCAAAACGTACACCAAAGAGATGCAAATAGATGCCAAAGGAAGTAAAGCTTTAGATTAAAATTGGAGGTTTATATTGGGATCTTTCTTTGAAAATCATTTAGAGGTAGCAGAGAAGAAATCTTCCTGAACTTGCCCAGATTCAGATGTTGAGTTTCCAACGAGCTGGGCTCTTTGCAGGTAGGATCTTAAGCACAGGCATGGGCTCCGTGCCACAGCGATGGCACCTCTTTTATAATCACAAATATAAACCAACATTAGTCTACTGAAGGCAATTGGATGTTGCTAACACTACTCAACCTTCACCTCTGTAAAGTACATCCCTATAACTCTTTATAGCACCAAGTTATCTTATTTTGTACAAGTCAAGCTGTTAATCATTCATTTGACTCCGCTTTCTGTTCTACGGTCAAGGAAAGTCCCTGCCTCAGTTTTCGCTCCCGAGCCTTTTATGTCTTGCAGACTGTTTGCTGCTGGCACGATTAAAGACAAGAGGGGTGTCTATTATCTCTCATGTTTATTCATACTTTTCTAAGTCAGTCTGTATGTTGCTATCTGAAGCGATGGCTTCCCCCTCCCTGGTGGTGTTCAAGGCCAAGTTGGACGGAGCCTTGAGTAGCCTGATCTAGTTGAGAGGAGTCCCTGCCCATGACAGGGAGGTTGGACTAGATGATCTCTAAGGTCCCTTCCAGCCTAGGCCATTCTAGGATTCTGTGATAATACTACCAGTACTAGTATACTCCATGCTGGTTATGGAGAAGAGCACAGCCTTGCGATATGTCCTTCTCCCCAGGCAGCACAAAGCCAACCTATATCTCTCCAGGTAAATCTTTGCCCTTCATTGCAGTGAGGAACATCAGAATCCAGTTGGTTTGTAGGTAGAGCCCGTGCTGTGAGAAGAGGGGTGTTATGGATAGAGACAGAAACTGAAGACCTCCAAGGTCTGCGTACTGCTTGTATCCCTGTATTGCCAGATGCGATGGAGACTTCTGGAAGTTTCTTCCACATGTATACATTACAAATTGCTTTGGATTAACATCATGCTAACAGCATAGCATTGGTTTAGCAACACGTGATGTGAGCTAGCAGAGACTTTGAAAGGTATTTGCAGGACAGGCAATACACTAGTGATGAACACATCACCTGGGTTTGCACAGCAGAATATAGCTGGGAAAAGGATCTAGGTGTGATTTAGGACACCTCTTCTTCCCAGAGGGTCACTGGTACCACAGGGATGCTCCAGGGTGGGTGGTTAATGCTTTGTGCAGGTGGCAGTCTGTGGTGGGAAGGGTGTGAAGCAGGGCACCGAGCAAGAAACGGGGGCTTCTAAATCAACTTCTCCCACATCATTTTCAGGGATTTTTCTCATCCTGTTTCTGATACAGAAAAAAATCTTTCCACTTTGGACTCGACTTCTTATAGCTTTATTATTTATGAGTCTCTATCAGCTGAGGAGAAGCAGATCATGTTTTATTGATGTTCTTCTTTCAGATTAATCATAGGCTGTACAGAACTTGGAGCATTTCCATTCCTTTACTTTGTCAGGGATTGTAACAGCCCTTGCCATGGAAAAAAAATGCAGTAGATTTCCAAAGGGGTTTAGTTGGAAGATATTATCAAGACATTTTATTTTCTAGAAAAAAAGGAAAGACTATTTTTCCTCTTTTTTTGATAGTTATCGCAACCTGAAAGAAGCATAGATACGCCTGCAAGGAAGGAAAAAAAAGGAAGAAAAAGGAAGAAAATAAGTGAACTCACTTTTTCAGAGATCCCTTTTCCTCCCCAATGTAGGTGCCTGTGCTGTTGGATCACATGTGACTGTTCATTTTATAGATCTAATGAGGTAGTCCCCTACAATTAATCAAGTGAGCAGTTGGCAGAATGAGGGGAAAAATGGCACTAGGAGGTGGCTCAGGGCATTTGGGGATTTAAGAACATTTTGTGAAAGCAGCCATAAACTCAGGCTTGTCTTGTACTTGGTCCTTATAAAATTGGAGCTGCTGCCCTGCATTTGTTAGGTAATAAATGGTGAAATGTGTAAGAAAACACAGCTCTGCATTCAAAGTGCTTCAGTTTCTTAGAGCCTACTGCACATCTGATACACAGAATTATATGCAAATTATATGGATATGTTTTATGCCTATTAATATGCAGCAAGCAACAGCTTATGCTATTTTCTCTAGAGTCATGTTCTCAAAAAACAGTGAACTGCACATGACTGCAGTGGGTAACTCGGGGCACCCGACCTGGATGGGCAAAAGCATCATGACCCAGTGGCACACGGGGCATTTCTGAGCTGCCTCTGGTGTCCTTGGGTGCAGGCACTGCCTGCAGACCCACAGCCCTAAAGAGAGAAATAGGTCCACCTCATTTTCATTCGCCTTTCTGGTATTTCCTTGCAGACTGATAGCAGAAGTTATGCACACAGATAACGTGCCTGTAGCTGCCCTAGTTTTTGGCAGCATCAGAAAAAATCTGGGCTAGAGAGGGGCAGCAGTGTGCTGTGCCTCACCTCACCCCAACTTTTTACCTGGGTGAGGTGGATGGGGTTGAGGGTGGGATTGCTTAACATCAGCTGAGCTGCAGCAAGGGTCCCTGAAGCCTTTGCAGGTGTGTGGCACGGATAAGAGGCTTCTGCTTGCAGGGGAAGGTGCCGAATTCATGATAGGTCAGCCTTGAGCAGCTGCTGGGCTGTAGGTCAGCATTACAGGGTGAGTGGAGGGGTTGTGGTAGCTGCAAGGAGCTCAGGTGGGGTGGGTACAGCCAGACATAAAACCTTCTTGCTGAGGCTCTGTCTGACTTGATAACATCAACTTTGACCATTGCTATTTTAAAGCAAACAGAGAGTGTGTCCATCCAGAGCCTGGCCATGAGCTCCGGGATGCTGCTCCAGCAGAAGCAAGCTGTCCTAAAAGCTGGGAGCCTTTCTCATGAGGGCTGGTGGATCTAATCACAGGCTGCCTCTCTTTTCTCCTGTAGGACAAAGCTTTCTGGTCCCTTCTGCTCCAGCCAGCAGCTGTGTCTAACAAGGCTGTCCAACGTTCATCACCAATTTGTGCTCACATGTTGAGTATGAGCTGATTCTACACTGACCCACAAGGAGGGTGGTGCCCCATGGTGGTCTCTTGCCTGGTCCATGGTCCATGAGCCACAAGCTGTTATCTGCTGCCAATGGCCCTGGGACACACATGCAAGAGCTTGAGAAGATAGGACTAAAGCTGTGGCATGGTACCTCTCCTATCAGGCCCGGTGGCCACCCTGTGCTTCATCCCAAAAGGACCATTTGAAAGATACAGCC
>NW_009722183.1:28122-58588 GCF_000703405.1 Apaloderma vittatum | reverse complement strand
AACCCCTGACATTCTGTGATTCTGTGATAACGTTGCTGCCTCCTTTGAGAACACATGTAGAATTAGTCTTGAGGAGAAAAGCCAACATAGAAAGAACCATGCCTTGCCAATACCGCCTAAGGAGACTTTCCGCTGTGCCTTTTGCAATCGGATTTGCCTATCCTGCATCGGCCTTTTTAGCCATTAGCACGCTTGTAGCAAGTGTGGGTAGAGCCCTCCCCATATCTTCATTCGCGAAGCCCAGCCACGATGATAATGACGATATGATCAGGATACAATTGAATGCCTTTAGTAAAGTTATTAGGAAATTCAAAGACCAGTTATCCATATAATACACACACTAATCAAGTAATAATCATTTAACACCAATAAGAACTTCAAGAAGCTTGACTAAGAATTACTTATCATACTCACCAACAAGTTTTTTAATTAACTGGGCAAATTCTAGAATACTGTGTTCTTCTGGATTTCCCTAGAAATAGAAAGGAACATTCATTAAAATATCAACTAAACACCTTACAATATGCTAGTTTTCTGACATGAGATGATTCTAACAGGGTCATTGTAAACTCTGAAGAAACTAAATATTAAGCATTACTCTTACTTTGATTTAAAAATTAAAAAAAAAAGAAGTAACTTTGACAAGCTCCATACTCATTAGAAAAACTGTCCCCCGTTACACTTTATAATTCAATGTATGTAGGATGGTGCTCAAAAAAATCAGTCTATAAAGAATGGGCAAATGCACCTTGCTCAAAGTGAAGGTAGATGTCACTCAGCAGCCTACACAACCACAGCAGCACTTTGAAATTTAGATTCAAGGACTTTGTTGAGTTGAGGACAGATGACGTAATGAAAAAGTATGCTAAATTCCCAGTTTATCCAAAGTTAGGAAACTAAATTAATTTAGCTGCAAACAATTTCTCCTGCATTTATAACAGCTTGGATATCAATGTGTAAGGGCTACTTGCTTCCCTATACAGTATTTCTATTCCTAACTCTCTTTTTTTTAAACTGACTTGCACGTGAACTCCTGATAAACATTTTGGAACAAAACACTAAAATCTTCCTGTTAGCATTAGCTCACTTTCATCAGACTCAATTTCTTCTATCTCTAGCTTTCCTTGCTGCAAAACTCTTTACTACATCTTGTTTAATTTCAAGCTAAGCGTTTAGGGATGTATAGATTTAAACACTTAAGTTTTCTGGAGGCAAAACATGTGAAGGGGTTTAAAAATACCAGCATTTGGATAGAAACATAACAATGAATTCATGGTCACAGTATAAAAGGAAAATCTAGAGAAAACTGCCCTGCAGAGTTGAATATCTGATTTAGCAAATTTTAGCATACACAGAAATGATCTGGCATATGCATCCTTTTTCTATTCTTATAACCACTGCTGAGAATAAGGTGACTACAAATGGGACAGAACAAAAATCTGATTAGAAAAGCTAAGTTCTTAGCAGCCTTATAAATATTAGAAAATGACACCATCAACTACTATCTTATTTTCCTCTAATCAAGCCTAGTATGAAGCAATTTCTAATTATTTAGAGCTAAGCATTCCTTCAGTGCTTTTCATTAAAACCAGACTTGTGCCATTTCCTTGGTGTGATTTGTGTGATTCCCCCTCTCATACTTTGCTTGGCTTTTTTAAATATTCTAATTACTTTTTTTTTCCTAGAGCAAATGAAAAACTCTAGAAAATTTATTCTGTTCTTGGAACTACAAGATCTCAAACCCAGGGGCTTAATCTTTTTGTTTATAGAACAAATACATGGAAGAATATTTTATTCATAATGCAAAGAGCTTTTTTTCTGCATTTATTTCTTGTATGAATCAGCATCAGAACTGAGGAGGAACACAGAGGTGACGTTGGTCACTGTACAGCAAACACAGTGGAGTGGAGCTCTCATACTTACCAAGTTAACAGGACTGCTGACATTGCTGTTCATCAGTGCCACCAACCCATTCACAAGATCACTATAAAAAGGGAAGAACAGATTGAGGCAATTTCCACTTCCCTGTCATTCCTGTCTAAAAAGAGAGCTGCCTCCTGAGAGCTCCAGTAAAGCACAGCAGGAAGGTGAGGAACGCTGAAATCAGATTTAGAGCATATACTTCAATGGGTACATGTTTTCTCAGCTTTTTGTTCCCTATTCACAGTCCCTATTTTAAGATATACTGAACTGAAGGCTAGTTTGAAAGGGTGACTATCTACGGGATACACTCGCTATAGATCACCTAAGCATATGAAAGAATGTAAAAAATATAATCAAACAATCAATTCCTCTTCCCTCCAGTACTCAAGCATATTTATGGGCCCATTTTCAACATAATTCAAAAAGAACAGAGAGTAAGTTTTAATACAGAGGCACATAACACCACCGCCTGTTTTGCAGCTTCTTGTTTTAATTGTCTTCTTGCTTTCAAGTTTGTTAAAGAACAGTATTTTGGTGTTAACTCTTCCCAGCAAGATAAACCAAAGTTATTTTGAATTATCAGCAAAAAAACTTAGCAGTTTGGCCCTGGACATACAAATCCAGATCCCTTTCATTACGACTTAACATTGAGCAAAGGAGGGGTTACTTTGAACTGATGAGGTTTCTGTAGCAACTATCATTGCTGTTGTTACTTTCAGCAGAAGGAAAGAACATTTCCAAGTGGAAAATCAAAACAGCTGAGAAGCTTGGCATGGAAGCTTAGCTAGCATGACAGAATAAAAGACTCCGAGGAAAAGATTTACTTTTTCGTACTGAAAACACATTCTGGCATTGCTTGCACTGCAAATATTTGCTACAGCAATGCCCCCTCAACCTGTTCCTTTTCTCAGAAGGGAAGCCATGCATGTACAGTGCCTGTACAGTGCCCACAGCAGCCCCAAAGACACACGGTGGCAGTATTGCATTAAAATGCAAGGAGTTACCAAAGTGCTCGGCATAAAAAACTTATCCAGCCATTGCTTGCTGTCCCTTGAAGGGAAGAACACATTAATACCTCAATTCAGAGTTCCAAACCAACTAACATTTTCTTTCTTAACACTCTGAAAACTTCAGTGTCTCTCTTCTCCAAGTAAAGCTGGCTTAAGAATGAACATGATTTTTTTTTCTAAGATGCACACATGCATACAAAGGCAGCCAAGCTCAAAGAATCATCAAGTGAAGTAAATATTAAATAAACAGCACAAACACAGCTTACCTGACATACTGGAAAGCCCTCGTCTGAGTTCCAGGTCCGTAGACCTAAATAAGGAAGAAAATTATAAAAGTTTCATAAATATAAAGGTCTTCTCTAGCCCTATTACCTTTTCCTCATCATTCTAGAAAAATGTCCCCAGAACAAACACCTGAGACACAAGATAAATGTTACAGGAATGGAAAAAGATGTGCTTGCACCACCTTTGGAAAAGTGTCAGTTCTTTGAAGGTCTTCTTCCTCTTGGATGTGTCCCCAGTAAACATAATCTTAAGCATTTTGTCAACCTGGACTCTGCATGTAGGAAATGTTCTCAGGGATGTAGGACAGAGTGACGCTTTGTCCTCTCCTGGAACACTGAAAGAGGCTGCAGCACGCAGTCAGCCAGAAAAGAGCACCAAGTATTTAAAGCAAACCTCAGACTACTATGATGTGGTTATGATGAGCAATTTTTATTTGCTCATGAACAACAGCCAACTTCAGAGAGACTACCAAATGTCAGTGGTCTCTAAGAAAACTGTCAAGAAAAATAGCACTGTAAGCATTTAAAGCAATCAGGACAAAAAGAAAAAGATCACATGGCTCTAAATACTATTATCTGAGGAAAGAGGAAGTAGAATAATTTCTAGTGGATATGACTGCTGAAATCACTTGCACAGATTTGCAATAAAATCTCAGAGAGAAAAAAATAAGTGCTGGCACTTTGGAGCAAGCAAGTTGATTAAGTTCATACAGACATTAAAGTATACTCAAAGTGTACATAATGGTATCAGGTAACAGGTTTTTTTCACAGTTTAATTGCATGCAGTACTAAAATCCCTAGAAGAGGAACGTTTAAATTCTGAAAGCTATCAGTAGGCATATCGAAGTGGTGAAAAATCTGAAGTTTAACTGGGGCCATACGCATCTTACCATCAGCCTGCTATATTAGAAAATCTCTTGCGAAGGGCAGAAAAGAAAGCATGTTTGCTTTCCTAGGGGACAAGGAAGACAATGCAATTCGTACACGTGCCATTATCAGTCACTTGGTAAGCGTGTTGCTCTCTGAGGCTGATTCAGCACCAAAAGAGTTCACATTTCAGTAGGTATTGGGTACAACTAGGAGTAGAAGAGTTTACCCAATAACTGATTCTGAGAGGAATGCACCAGATGAGTAGATGGATTCTCAAAGCAAACACAAAGCAGTTTTTATGTCTGTATATAATTTCTTGCCTGTCTTTTAGCTTGTGGGATAAATTTTACAGAACTAAGTTGTTTGTGCATCATTTCTGCAGTCATCTGCGTGGCTGCCTTTCATATATGCAGGCAACGGCTGGAAAATACAATGTAGTTCCCTCTTCCCAATTTCTCTCAATACCTCCCAATTTTTCTTAATAAACCCTTCCTTCACAACAATACAAAGCAACAATGGTCATGTTTGCAGAGGCTATAATTTATTCAAATTAAAGAGATTGATTTCTCAAGACATTATTTACTCAATTAATATTTACTTCATTTACTCCGAAAGAAGAGATTGAATACATTCAATTTCTAAAAAGGCAACACTTGGTATGTCTGTCGGCCAAATTCTGTGATGATACAAAAGCCAAAATTTTTTTGGTCTCAACTACTGCTTATCGCTGATAACTGATTTTTATTTGACCTGGTCAGCTAAACATTTTTACCATTAGCTCTCTTCTCATATTCAGTAATTTTCAATGTCAGACAGTTACTCCCTGCAGAACAGTGATGTTTAGTAAGATGTTCTATTTTATTTTCTGTTATATTCCTGATAAAGACCAGACAGCATGACAGTTACAAAAATAATGATAAAAAAAGCTTTCAATATTCCCTCCCACAGAACAGCACTGACTCCAGGCTTCTCTTTTTGATACTCTGAAATACCCCATGGATGTATGTTTTAAAAGAAGATAACTGTTTCATGTTCACTAAGGCTTCAGAAAACTTCTAGTTAGCATTTTTCAATAAAATTTGAGAAACTAAGCATGAATGAAAACAACAAAAAACCACCTGGAAGCCAAATATGGCAATAGCTCATAACATGCATTGGGGTACAAATCTGAAAAAATGCAACTACCTTCTGACCCTCTGTAGGCTAGATAAACTTTCTAAACAGCATTTAGAGGCTCGGACTTTATGTTTCAGAATGGCATCCTGGGAATGCACAATACTGACAAAACAGGTTAAATCCATACTTTGAAACAAGAAAGTCCTGCAAGGATCAAAAATGTCAAAGAATTGCTTACTGGCTTGTAACAAACAGAACCAGACTCAATCTGCAGCTTTGGGGAGATGCCTTGGTAAGAAAATAAAAGTATTTCTGTAGGAATTTTACTCTTTCTGCAGGAATTTGAGTACTTTTTTTTTTTAAGTGAATCCATGTGACTGTGCAATTAGCCTATTCAGTGCTGACTCACATGACATTACATGTCATACGTTTTGGCAAACACTGGCCATTAAGTCACACTCAGCATCACACAGTCTGAGCACTGACAGCGATTACGAAGAAAGAAAATCTTTAGGAGATGCTATGAGCAGCCTAATCTAGTAGGGGATGTCCCTGCCCATGGCAGGGGGGTTGGAACTAGATGATCTTTAAGGTCCCTTCCAACTCCGACAATTCTATGATTCTATGCAGCGAACATAGCATTCAAATTACTACAAGCCTGTTACTCTGAAATAATCACAAGCCTAAACCAGAAGTTTAGCAATGGTTAGAAACAACAGAGAAGGCAAAATGCAGCACTGATGACATTAAAACCAATAACTAAATACTTAAGTTAGCAATCACTGATAAACAGCAAGCACGGAAGCCAATTCTGACCTCTAGACAAGACCAACCTTTCAAAAATTATCAGCATACTCAAGTCAGGTGATGTGCATTGCTTTGCACAATTTGAGCCTTTTTTAAATTTTGATTTTATAAAGAGTTCTAGATTTCACCCTGTCAGTAGGGTAGTGTCTGCTACTCAAGTTTTGCAGGAAGTAGTCATATTTTGGCATATTATTTGAAAAAGATCAAAGTTAGGGGAGATCTACCACAGGACACCACCTTCCCCGTGCATGGGCATGACTTCAGTGCTCTGTCCAGTTTCAGATTTTATTCTACAAGAATCATGGTAGTGAGATTTGCTACAAAACTTTTATCCTTCTCTCCTTGGACTGTCTGTTCCTTCCTAGAGGAATTCCTGGCTGAACTCTGGATTTTATAGTTTCCAACAGAGAAAATGCTCTCTCAGTCTAAAGACAGGTGCCCTGTGAAGGTACTTAGCAACATTTTTAGGTATTCAGCAGAAGTCATTGTGTGACGTCCTGGCGCTTCACTCTTCCAATTAACAAATATTTACACGGAACTTCTGTTTTATGTCACATAAACCATAAATGTTTCCATAAGCCCACAACCAATATCAGATTCCAAGCTACTTTTCGCTGTTTCAGGATATCTCCACATTTATTTTACATACTTTCATTACTTTGTAACAGTAAACTAAACAGGACCAGGACATAGGTCAGGCATTATCTGTACTGCTAAATTACTAGCAGTATCTTTGGTATTATTGGCCCCTCTTAGCTTTTGCTCTCCCAGACAACGTTGTGATATTGTTTAAGCATTACCAAGAGCCAAAGACCATTCACAGCAAACAGTTAGGATGTGACAACTTGTTTCAGCTGTAGAGATGTGGGTCATGTCACACCAGTTGGTCAATGGTAACAAAAACCAGTCTTGGCTGGCTTTATGTACTAATATGTGATGTAGCTTGAAAGCTTTTAACATTACGTTATATATGGAAAAGTTAGGCTGATCTCCAACCTTACAAAAATACATTTATATGCCTAACTTCCAAAAAGGGTTCAGAGAAAGTGCATCAACAGGAGCAAGTACCAAAAGATGATTCTCTAAGCCTTGTCCTGACATGTCCCCATAGAAGAGTTGGGACAGACAGAAACTGAAGTTCTAGATGACTAGAATACTTTATCAGATTGCAACTGGCAGCCTTGTTTCTCTCTTGGAAAAGAACACTGAAACCATCAACAGAGCACATCTTTGTATACATAATCCTATATATCATTCGTGCTTGACATACTTGAAGACTAGATTTTGGAGGGGGAGGGAAGAGAAGGGAGAAAACCTCAGCGTTTTCTAAAACCTATCCTCTTTCATAGCACGTGACGATAGGATATAAAGATGAATGGTTCTTTACGTCACTGAGAAGTCATTACTTACTGTTAGTGGTTCTCCCTGGAGAGCTTGTAGGATAAAATTACTGACAACTCTACCATCATTCATATGCATTCGAGGACCAAAGGTATTGAATATTCTGGCAACCCTCACTTCAACTCCTTCCTGTAGGCAAAGAAAAAAAATTGTTACTACCTTGGTAAGAGTGCCTGTTTTCCTAAAAGTGCAAAGTAACCCTCTCCTGTCCAAAAGATTTCTTAAGAACCCCTCTTACAGCTTTAAGAAGCATCTTTTTCTCACCATGAAATAATTCTAACCTCTCCTCAATGCTACCAGAAACTGTAGTGCATATAGTAAGTTAATTTATACTAGTTCTCAGCATTTATAATGCAAATTCTAAATCAGTGCTAGAACAGCTGATGATTTCAGCACATGCATTTTCTTCCAGCAAGACATTAAAAATTTTTCAATAGTACCCTTCCAAAAACACCTGGGACTTATCCACATAAGTGAAGTTTCACAATCACAGATATAGTACCAAGGTAGCATTTCCACAGGTTAGAAAAGTTCAGCACTTCAGACAGTTATCTTTAAGACTGCTATAAAGTGGCTTTGTAACCACAGCCACAATGTTTCTTAGCTCCCTGCTACTTCGTAAGCTGTGTAAATGCACGATCTCTTCAATGTTTTTTTTTTCTGAAAACATTTCTATCATTTCCAGAAGTCCTTTCTGCAGGATATTTCGCAAATCTTAAAGCAAAATGCAACAAATATGTGAAATTGGAAACTGTCTGGGTGGAATATTTTACAACTGGGAGACTGCAGACTGAATTAAGCTACCAGTAACCAGGAAAGTAACTATTGTGCCATAGGAAAAGCTACAGTCTTGGGTCTTTGTCACACAACAAGCCTGTATCCACAAGAGAGTGAAAAAAAAATAACCTCACAACAGGGCCAAAAAAATAACCTCACAACATCCACTTGGCCCTGATGAGAGACCCTGGAAAGAGCATAAGTTCCTTCCCATGCAAAGTCCATCAGCTGGGAACATATTCTTTATTTGCTGGTAACTAAAAAAGCACAGCAGTGTAACATGTCAAACATACACCTCCAGCAGTGTATTACAAAGCCATCCCTGATGCCTTCACTGTACCTGGGGATATATACTCTGACAGAGTTGCTCGTTCTTTCATTTTGCCCAGCACTGTATCTTAAAAAGGACAATGACTCTCCCAGGGAGGGATTGTATTTCACGTGGGCCTTCCAGATATTGCCATTAGTAACAAGTACAGAAAATGTGGCACTTGGAAGCTAATACTCAAGATAAAAATAACTCATTAAACAATGCTGACCATACAGCCTCTCTTGTACTGCACAAGCTACTGCAGCAGCCTTGTTTTCCAGTATTGGCTGGAAACTAGCAAGGGATCTAGAAAAGAAAACACATACTCTATAAGCACTTACTCATAGCCACAGCGAATCCAGTATTTTCTCCTCCCTTCTATTTATTGCCCTCCCTCCACTGTAATCTTTTAAAAATGAGTAACTTCTTATTTATAGTGCATCTAGCAAAGCTTTCCTCTGCAGCCTGCTGCTTTGAAAAAATCTATTTTCTATGCAGCTGAATTTTCATTTGTGCCTGTAAAACCGGGATATATCTTCTCAAAAGAAATTCTTCCACAAAGACATTTTGGAGCTAGTAACTTAAAAAAACTGTCCTAAATTTCCTTTCCCCATTTCATTAACATCTCCTTTGAGGCAATTCTTTTTATATGTTGAATAAGTCTACTCCTTTTTGTATTAACTGCCTACAAATACTTCTGGTACACTCTTGCCTATGTCCTGTTATTCTGAATATTACCAACATGTTAGTTATGACTGACTACCTCCATCATATTCCCACTAGCAAAGCCAATTACTTCCCTAGATTTGTGACAGTAAGTCATGTACAATATTTTATTATAGCCTAGAGAAAGAAGAAAAACTTCTTTGGCCCGTGTTTATGCCACTGAACAAAAGAGAGCTTGAGACTAATCCTTGATGCTGAGACGAAATGTGATCAACTGGCTTCTGTCCTCCTGGTTTAAGACTGTGCCTTCCTATAGCAGATTAATCAGACAGGAAGTTCCTTGAGCAATCAAACAAAAAGCTCAGGATCAAGCTTATAAAATGCAGTACTGTGGGCTATTAAAGCATTTCAGTTCACTATTATTTACCAGTATGGACACATTCACAGAGACCATGCCCATAGAGATGGAGAGGGAAGTCAGAAAAGATGCAAGAAAGATTGTAACAGCTTATGAAAACACCTCCTCTGAGTAAGTACTCAGACTACTCTATAGCTGTAAGTCAAAAAGTAGCATTAGTTATCCAGTCTCCCTTGAAAAACAAACTTGTCCATGGTCTTCAGCATGAATCTTTGCTGCCTAGTTCTAGAGATCCCTGCTCTACAAAGTATCAAGGTGCTAAGGATGCTATGATAACACCTTTATTTAAAAAGACATACTTTCATTTTATAAACCATTTAAGAAAAGTTATTTCCTTACGCTGACTGTCTCAGAAAACAGATTGATGCAGAATACAACTCAGTATCTTTTTTCCTCTTTTAACTGAAACAGCTTGAATATATGCTGCAGCTGTAATTCATAACGATATCGAGCAAGCATCTCATACTAATTAACGGTGCTTCCTCCTTTGTAAAGCCTGTGGATCTAATTGAATAGCAAGCGTGAAGTTGTACTCCCCTGTACACAAAATCAAGAAAGGGAAAGCTGTAATTGTTTGCTCTCCAGGAGAAAATGGAATTAAAAAAATCAGTCAGTGAAAGCCCAGACAGTTGCATGGGCTGATACAAGTCTTTATCAATGTTTCAGCTAAAATTACTACTATTGCTGCCTGCATCTCCTGCTTTGTTAGTCACTTTCTCACTGATCCATACTCTGTCCTCTCTCAGAGATTTATTTAATAAACTCAGAAAGCTCCCCAAACCTGAATGGTAATCACAGCAGAATCACTAGCACAATGTTCACCAGGATCCATCTGTGACATGTTTAAACTACAATACTCTACACTGCGGCTCGGCCCAAGGCATTTTGTATATATATTTACTACTTATTGTATTAGCAAAATGAGATTGTTTCCTGGTTACTAACAGCTTTTTAAAACTGTTTTGCAAAAATAGTGGTGCTGAGATCTGAATTTCATAAACAGTAAAGCTCCAAAACAAGCTGGGAAGGACAACTGCAATCATCTGACTTGACTTTTGTCATAATACAGGTCTCTGAACACAACCAGGACATACCTCCAGTACTCTTATCTCATGGTTGAAATATTACCACGCTTATAGTTCTACACTTCCCAGACTAGAGAAGCTACGAGGTCTCTTCATACTGTTATTTATACCTCCCTGCTAAAAGTGTGTCCTATTTCTAGCACTTGCCTCAACTTGCATACCTCTTGTACATAATGTACGTAGCCAACGCAAACACCCATAGGCCTGTTCCACCAAGACTTTGGCAGTAGGCATGGCCATTAGGAAGGGATGTGTGCCCACTTAAGTGCATCTATGCCTGAATTACTAGGATATTCCCTTCAGAAAGGGCTTTCAACATTTTATTGCACAGTATGGCTTCTGAATATGAGCTGGCAGACAACATAACCAATGTAATAATACCCAGGGAATGAGAGCTGTACCACAGCATCCAGTAAGTTTACAGTAAGTGTCAGAAATACATGCAGACAAGTACTATAGATTAAAAAAAATTCAGCCATCTGCATTAATGGGGAGCTCTGTAGAGCTATGCTCATGAATTAGTGTAACAATGACAACTCTAGGTGAAGGAAAATGCCTTACCCGTGCTTTTAGAGCAACGGTGGCTGTATGAGGAGGATACACCTTATAGCCAAAAACAAGAGATGTACCAAATTGAAAAGAACATCAGAAAAAAAATACACACTTTGCATCCAAAGATGAATGCCGCTATGGATATATTCTTACTCAGACACCACCTGAACTTACTGAAGTGAATCAAACTTCAAAAAAAAGTTTAAAGTCTTCATAACTGCAAAATTCCAACTTGTAAAACACTGCAGTAGTATCAAAACCAAAGAACTAAGATCTCCAGTTACCTGAGGGAAATCAGAAGATGGGATTTCTGACAGCACAGCAAAGGAAGTAAAAAAACAACCTAGAGCACAGAGACTAAGGAAAGTATTAAGACTTTTCTTGGAAAACTACCTATATTTGTTTAGTCCATTGCTTTGATAGTCATTGCAATACAGTATTCTAACCACATCTATGGTACAAGGTTATTTTGCAGTTGTTAACAGCACAGAGCATGTAGAAACAGTAAAAAGATACTAGAGCATTAGCAAAACTGTTTTCTTCTGAATATGGGCAGAAAAGTGCTTTATTTTCATATAAATTGGATAAAGTGTTGTTCCACTAACAGAAAAAAGCCCACTATATCCATTCTGTGTTTGTATAAGGAATTTCTGACAGATAATACAATTTAGAAACAGATACCTAAATAGTGAAACTTTCCACTTGCAGAGGGGCTGCTGTTACTAACTACCCAGTGAAACAACAGGTTGCATTTTCACCCTACGGCCTCAGTTACTGCAGTGTTCTCTCCTTTTCACCTCATTTTCTCCAACTGAATGTTAGCAACAGATACCTTTGGAAGACTACATGACACTTTTCTATTTGTACAGAACCGAACACAATGTTTTGGATCATGTGTAGAGCTCCTACACAGCAAAAATATTAATATTACAGACAGCTTAATAGCTCATTAGAAAATGTTCAGATACATTAATCCAAAGGTGCCAGACTATAAAAGGGCCTGTACGAGGGTAAATGGAAGAAGTCACTTTCAAAAGCCTAGCATTATTTAATTTCAAAATTATTATAGTTTGCAGGACTTTACTGGGGAAGGATTTTTATCTGTGGTTTCTCTTTCCCAAAGAAAAAGCCTATCTGAACCATGCAGTTACAATGGTTGAAAGTAGCACTATTTCCTTTTTTGAAGTGAAGCCAGTTAATCAGGAAGATAAAAGTGACTAGCGACAAACAGTACTCGAAATTTTCAATGGAACTGCCACATTTATTGAGAACGTTAATATAACTGCAAGTGTGTGATCTCACAGAGGGAAGGAACTGTGTTGCCTGCAACACTCCATGGCGACCTGAAGTGTTGCTTCAGCCCTAGTGAATTTCCTTAGAGATCAATGGTATAAGAGGAGAAATTAAATCTAGTTCAAAAAACACCTTTAATATTCTAAGCATTTAAAGTGCTGTATATTTGTACTTATGACATGCCTATGCAAATATACCAGATCTCTGCCATGAAGGTAGTGTCAGATTCTGAATGGTATTCAAAATACCAGAGTTGGAGTAATCATGAATATTCAGATTTCCAGGTAGCTCTCTAATTCCAAATACAATATTGAAAAAAAAAAAAGTTAAATGCATACCAAATAACTCCAGAACAAAGCACAAAATTCACATTGCAGTACTGTGGGCTGAAGCTCCCATCTCTATCCCTCCCACACCAGTATGCTTTCTCCACTTACGTAAGTCCAGGAAGACCTTACTTGCACTTGGAAAATGCTGTTCATTTTGGCAAATAATAGTATTACCTTACCTAGCAAAATGGAAGTTTTGTGGAAGGGAAGAACTACTAGCTGGGCAATTTTGTCAAGTCTACAGCCAGTCACACATCTGTATATAAAGTTTATGCAAAACAAAGTGCTTGGAAGGACAGGGAAGGATAGGCAGAATAGTAACAAAGATAAGAGTACAGAATGGAAAAAACAGATCGACAAGTTATTATGACAGTTTCAAATCTATGCCTTGCATTACATTACAGCAATTGAGTGAACTGAAAAAGGTTTTCCAGAAGGAGTGGTAGCAAGCACTAGAAAAGAGATGAAAACAAAGGAATTCTGAAGAGGTCTGAGTCACTGAATGCAACTTAGTTCCCAGATGAACAGGTCACAGAACTAAAGCTTTCAGCAGCTTGAAAAGAGAGTTTCAGAAGCAGGTGCTTCCACTCACACTAAGGAGCACAACTGACTTGCTCTTTGTGAACAGAAGGACTGGCAGGTGATGTGACAGTTGGAGGCCATCTAGTGATCATGAAACGACTGAGTTCTCTATTCTTAGAGAAGCAAGGAGGGGGGGCAGCAGAACTGCCACCTTGGACTTCCAAAGGGCAGACTGACTTTTTTAGGAGACAGCTTGACAGAGTCCATTGGGAGGCAGTCCTGAAGGGCAGAGGGCTCCAGCAAGGCTGAACACTCTCCAAGAAGAAAGTCTTAAAGGCACAGGAGTAGGCTGTCCCAATGTACCCAAAGATGAGGCAGCAGCGAAGACTGAACAAGGAACTTTGGCTGCAGTTCAGGGAAAAAAGTAGAGTTTATGGCCTTTGGTAGAAGGGGCAGGCCACACACAACGACTACAAAGATATTGTGGGGCTATGGAGTGAGAAAACTGGAAGAAAGACCAGACAGAAATTAAACTGGCTTCTGCTTTAAAAGACAACAAGAAATGTTTCTATGAATACATTAGCAGCAAAAGAAAGTCCAGGGAGTGTCTCCACCCTGTATTAGATGCAGGAGGAAACACAGGGATCAAGGATGAGGAAAAGGCCGAGGTGCTTAATGCCTTCTTTCCCTCGGTCTTTAGCAATAGGACGAGTTGTACTCTGGGAATCTAGATCCCCAAGCTCAGAGGCAGAGACCAGGAGCAGAATGATCCCCCTGCAATCCAGGAAGAGATGGTCAGTGACTTGCTGCTCCACATCAATGGACACCAGCCTATGGCATCGGATGGAATCCACCCAAGGGTTCTGAGAGAGCCGGCAGAGGTGCGCACCGAGCCACTTTCCATCACTTATCAGCAGTCCTGGCTAACCGGGGAGGTGCCAGCAGATTGGAAGTTAACCAGTGTGACACCCATCTACAAGGGCCAGAAGGAGGATCCAGGAAACTTTAGGCCTATCAGTTTGACTTTGGTGCTGGGGAAGCTGATGGAACAGATCATACTGAGTATCATGATGCAGTACATGCAGGACAACCAGGTGATCAGGCCCAGTCAGCATAGGTTTATGAAATGCAGGTCTTGCTTGACAAACCTGATCTCCTTCTACAACAAGGTCATCTTCTTAGTGGATGAGGAAAAGGCTGTGGATGTTTACTTCGATTGTAGTAAAGTCTTTGACACCATTTCTCACATAATTGTCCTGGAGAAACTGCCTGCTCATGGCTTGGACGGGCATACACTTAGCTAGGTAAAAAAGCTGTCTGGATGGTCAGGCCCAAAGAGTGGTGGTGAATGAAATTAAATTCAGTTGGCAGCCCGTGACAAGTGGTGTTCTATAGGGCTCAGTACCGGGGCTACTCCTGTTTAACACCTTTATCAATGATCTGGATGAAGGGAATCAAGTGAACCCTTTGTAAGTTTGCAGATGACACCAAGGTGGGTGGAAGTATTGATCTGCTGGAGGGTAGGGAGGCTCTACAGAGGGATCTAGACAGACTTGATCTATGGACAAAGGTCAACTGTGTGAGTTTCAATAAGGCCCAATGTCGGGCCTTGTGCTTGCAGCGCTACAGGCTTGGGGAGGAGTGGCTGGAGAGCTGCCAGGCAGAGAGGGATCTGGGGGTGTTGATGGACAGCCGGCTGAACACGAGCCAGCAGTGTGCCCAAACGACCAACACCCTCCCAGCCTGTATCAGGAATAGTGTGGCCAGTAGGACCAGGGAAGTGGTTTTACCCCTGTACTCAGCACTGGTGAGGCTGCATCTCAACTACTGTGTTCAGTTTTGGGCCTCTCACTACAAGCAAGATATTGAAGTACTAGAGTGGGTCCAGAGAAGGGCAACAAAGCTGGCAAAGGGCCTAGAGCACAAATTCTATGAGGAGTGGCTGAGGAGGAAACTGGAGTTGTTTAGCCTGGAGGAAACCATATCACTTTCTACAAGCGCCTTAAAGGAGGTCATAGAGAGGTCTGTTCAACCAAGCAACAAGTGACAGGACAGGAGGAAATGGCATCAAAGTTGTGTAAGGAAGCTTTACTCTGGATATTAGGAAGAATTTCTTTACTGAAAGGGTTATCAGGCCTTGAAACAGGTTGCCCAGGGAGTGGAGTCCTCATCCCTGGAGGTATTAAAGACTTGTATAGACATAGTGCTTAGGGATACAGTTTAGTTGAGGACTTGTCAGCATTAGGTTAATGGTTGGGATTAATCACCTTAAAGGTCTTTTACAATCTAGGCAATTCTCTCTGTGTGTATTGTACACTCCTCCATGAATTTATGGAGGGAGAGCTGTTCCCAGAAGCCTATAGCAAATATCTTCTAAACCATACGCTCACATGCCTCACGTGGTATGAGATGAACTTGTGCAACGTCCTTTGAATGTGCACGTCTGTTGAATTTGTGAGCCCTGCACTTCTCCAGCAAATATTTCAATGCCCACCTCTCCTTTGAAGCAGATGCTTATATATATTGCTACCACTGCCCTTGGGCTCCTTGATAAGGAAATAATACTGGACTTACTGAAAGACAGCAGTTGTAAAGAGCAGATAAAGTCAAGAAATGCTTAATTCATAGGGTCAAAATAAGTGAACAAAACAATGCTGACAGCAGCAAAGAGTGCATCAAAAAGGTCTGGGTCAGAATAGGCTACTGTAGAACTCTGACAACTGTTAATAAAGAGTAATCTTTGACTAGATTGAGGAACTGTTCTGATTTAAACAGCCTGTCTGAAAGTATAACACGGAAGTTAATTTCTATATTTTTTTGAAAATATGATTAAGTATTTAAGGCATCTAACAATGATGGAAATCTTTGGGAAAAATAACAAAAAAAATAAATCTCACAAAACATCCAGAATTAAGTTTTCTTGTTTCTTTGTTTTATTGAAGCTGAGAAGATTCTAAAAATATTTTAGCCTAAAGCCCTGTAAATCCAATTGTTTTGGGCTAGGTCACTCCTATGTGAAAACCCTCTTAAAAGCACAACACATTTTCATACAAGTTGTCAGACATTTCCATCAGCAAAATATGTTCTTCCACTAATAACAGCATATCATCTAAACTCTGGAAAAAAACCAGCTCAACAGCGTCTCAGAATATACCCGAATGTGAGACAAGCTTGGGCAGACTTTACTAAGCCGTAATAAAGTATGAGAAATATCTAGCAGAGTTGTCCCTGGGACAGAAAGCTCGTTTGCATCATGAGTGCGTACTTAATGTATGTGTGCACTGCAGTTCCACGTTACAAACCTTTACTATCCTTTGTAAATCCTGCATAAAATTTATAGGACAGTATCATGACTCATCCTGCAGCTTTAAGATACAGCTTATGATTTTTCAAAATGACCTACAGTCTTGCCCTTCTAAAATACTGCAGCACGCACCACAAACGTGCAAAAAATTCAATACCTTAAGCACAAGAACTTCTCATAAAAACTACAATTTTTGACTGCAAATGGATTTCCAGACCCATGAGGAATATTTTGCTGCAGTGAAGTATAAAAGACATCATCTTGAATGAAAGCAGTGCCACCATGTTGAAACTTAAATGATTTAAAAGAGAACAAACCTCTGCCTTCTTTCTCTGGCAGAAGAGATAAGAGAAAATTACTACAACCCCTGTACCAAAATACCATCCTTGAAGTCCTATCACTTAAGTTTAATTCCTTTTTCAAGGTTTTAAAAAGCTCTTAGTATTTTATCATTTAAAGGTTTAAAATCTTACAGAATATACATTTGATGTATACCTTTGCATATTAAGGCTCCAAACACCAAGAAATAAAGATGTGATTTTATTTAGTGCACCACATTTTCTATTGAAGAGTCTTCCAGAGAGTAACTGAACAGCAATTAAGTAAGATTCACATACAGGTAAAGAGTAGACGTCGGGTTAGTTAATGATGAATTTCTACTTGGCGATTATGAAATCCAAGGAAACTGTAAGTATCATTTCACAAATGTATTTAAAATTGCGTTTTTATCCTCACATTACTGTATTGGTCTGGAAAAGGGTATTACATAGCTACGTATTCATAACTTCTGTAAAGGTCTGCATTTACACCTACATAATTTTAAGACACACTAATACATTGCTCCTATACAAGTACTCATTAAAGAACTTCCTAATTTTTACCTGTATATTCTAATTTCAATTACGCTAACTAAGCATTCCACATTTATCACTAATAGCCCCATTCGGCAAAGCATTTCTCAGCACAAGATCAAATTAAACCAATTCTTATCTGGCTCCCAAATTAGACAGATTAAACTGAGGTGACCTTACTAAAAACTATTTACAATATTGAAAGATGTATTACATCTACTACGACAACTAAAGCACATTTTCTTGAAGAACACTGCTCATCTGAAAAAAACACGAGATGGGAGCCATAAAACTTTTGCATTAATGAAAACAGATTGTGCGGCTACAGTATTAGCACTCGTACTCAAGACATTCTCTTTTGCCTTCCTTCTCCTAAATACACATTATTTCACTTTTGCCATACATTTGGCCTTCATTAATTGGAGAAAATCCATTGAATCTGATACAAGTTTAATACCTGCTTCATATACGCATAGCACATGGTCTCTGCAACTCGCTTTCCTTCATCATAGCAGGCTCTTGGACCTATTGGATTCACATGGCCCCAGTAATCCTCATTTTGAGGGTGAACTTCAGGATCTATGGAGAAAAAAGAAACACAACAAAAATGCCTTAAAGGATCTTCTATCAAAAAGGTGACTATACATAAATAATCTTTCAGTACATCACTGGTGTTATACAATTCAACAGCTTCTCTCCAAACTGCAGTTTAAAAAATACTAAGTTTTAACACCATTCCTTAAAAGTGTATTCACTAGAACCATGAAAATGACACAGGCAAAATGTGAGACTAGGGAGATAACTGAATACAAGCAAACAGCCATCACCCGCTTTCCCTAAAAGTGTGTGAACAGAGGGTTAAAGTTGTGTCTTCTCTGCTAAGACTACCTCAAGGGCACAAATACAACTCTCTATCTAATGTAATCCAGAGGAAACATTATAGGTTATGAAGGCAGCACTTTTTCCTACATTTGGAATCAAGTGAAGCATCTTTAGGTTTTACAAAGAAAGAAACAAGGAAAGAAAAATGGACAAAATAGAGAAGTACTGCATTTCTCAAGAAAGAGCAGAGCGATGCACTTGCTGTTTCTTCTGTTTTATCCTAAGCATGGGCACAGGCAATCAGGTTAGACTATCTTTTGGTTTGACCCAGTACATAAGTACATGATTATTAAAAACCCTACTCAATCAAAAATCTCCCAGGAATCTGTGTGTACTCTACATGCTTAACACAATACAATCACTTTGTTACATTTCCCCACTTGGCTACCTGTGCTGCCATACCCTTCTTACCGGATCTGAAGTTTACACACATTACCACAAAACTTTCAGGTGTTACAGGCTAATTTTTGAAACAACTTTGATGGTCAATTCTGATTAACCTTTTCAGTTTTTATGCCTGCCACACGAGAGCTAGAGAGTAATGGTAAATGTAGAGAGGTTTCACATGATTATAAAAGCCTGTAGCATTCTTTAAAAGGTCTCAGAAGATGCAGTGAACTGAAAGGACATTTCAGTTTCCATCTCCTTTCTGGCAGAGTAGCCCTACGAAGCACTTCGAAATGTCTTACAACACTGCTTTGAGAACTCCTGTGGAAATAGCTAACCGATATGTTCTGACTTTATTTTCTGTTCTTTACTTTTCAGAACAAGTATTTTGCCTGTTTAGTCAAGGTATAACGTTAAGTAGACTCTCCCTGCTACG
This sequence comes from Apaloderma vittatum, assembly GCF_000703405.1. Classification (NCBI taxonomy): domain Eukaryota; kingdom Metazoa; phylum Chordata; class Aves; order Trogoniformes; family Trogonidae; genus Apaloderma; species Apaloderma vittatum. Next base: position 39,365 of record NW_009722183.1, on the reverse strand, counting down.
TTGGATTTACTGACACAACAAAGCTTGATAATGGGAGCTTCAGGTTTTCCACTTCAGCAGAGCAAAGAGGCTCAAAAACTTGGGGCCTTTTTTGCCTGTTGGTCACTTGCTCCTGAAGGGAGTTTGCTCAATTACAGAAGACTCCTTGGAGCTAACATTTTTCCTCTGTGGAGCCTGACCATGGATAATCGAAGGCAAAGGAGGTAGTAGGAACACTGCACATGCTCAAGCCACTTATTTGGTTGGCACGTCATCTTAACAATCTCTTGCTTGGGCATTTGCTTTGACAGACATTTTCTTGACAGAAATCATTTCACCCCAAGTGTATTCCCTAAGGTATATTCTTTGCTTCTTCCTCTCAAAGCTTTTTATCTTTCTACATAGATGAGTATTGAAGCTAGCAGTTCTATCAGTTAATACAATTCACAAATGACTGGGAATAGAGATGCAAATTTGCTACTGAAATTATCTTTCTTCATAGGTGTTCATTACGGCATCTGGATTTTAATCAGAGTCCAATGCAAAATTTCTCCACAAGCTTTTTAGAAAAAGAGACAAACTAAGACATAGGAAATTTACAGATAACAGTTTCAGTCTCCTTTCACCACCGTGACTAGAGATTTAAGGCAAGTACTGAAGCCCACGTTTCAAACTGTGAGAATTACATCACATCAAAAAATCAAACTAAGACAGAGGCCCCATCCCTGAAGGCATTCAACGTCAGGCTTGATGGGTCTCTGAACAACCTGACCTAGTTGAAGATGTCCTTCCTCACTGCAGGGGGTTGGACTAGATGACCTTTAAAGGTCCCTTCCGTTCCAACGTACTCTATGACTCTATGAAAAACTACCATTCTGTCATCTGACAAAAGGTTTGTAAATACCCTTTTAACATAGTCACATCGCAAGAGCTCTACACAGTGTTTTATCCTTCTTACCTCCATATACCTCTGATGTAGAGGCCAGCAGCAGTCGTGCTCCAACACGTTTGGCTAATCCTAAATTTTGGGCAGGAGGGAAAGAAGAACATAATTAAAGCAAGAGCAAGAATCTTCCAGTCATGTTAACTGCTCTAGAGTGATTCTGTTTTACATGTTTTTAAAGAGAATTTGATTTCTCACAGTAGATAAACCTAGCTCTAAATCACATCCATAGCTCTCACTTCCAAGCTATAAAACTTGCGAAACAGCAGAGGAGCATCCACATGTTTGATGCGTTTGCTTCTGGGACTGAAAACTGCACTGAACCAAGATCCAAGAACTTAATATATTACGCCCTAAATAAAAGCCAAGGAAGCATAAACCATTCCAGTTATGGAATCAGGATCTTGGAACAACACCCTTTATCATGATTACCATAACCTAAAGATAAGCTACTTAAAAAAAATTATACCAAAGAACATGTCACAGGACAAAATAATCTTCCTTTCATTATGCCCCTTTAAACTGCCTGGATGACCTTATCTGTCACTTGAGATTATTCTGCACTTCAGGGACTTTCTGGCCTTCAAGCTGGCATGGCCCACCAAAGAAGTCACTCACCTATGTCATACAACTGTCTGATACCTCAACAGCTTCTAAATCACCCAAGTCTCTGAAGTGTACTCACTGAAGCATCACTCAAATGAGAACCTCAGTCAAGCTAACGCCGAGGATTTTTTTTGCCTCACGATAACTCAGGATCACTGACACCCAGTTCAAGGTGCAGCATAGCCCAAACAGATCAAAGATGGGAGGAAAAAGTAGTGATGACTTGACACCTTCTTCTCATAGGCCCATTCCCAGCACCAAAACCAACAAGGCTGAAAATGCTGCCTTGTAATTATTTAGCATGAAGCTAGACATTAAATGTTCTTGCAGAATTTGCTAGCCAAGGCATGGACAAGAGGGTGCAGTACTCTTCATGTTTGAGGTTTATAAAGGCAATGCAGTTCCATCTAGTTCAACATTTGCTGTGGTGGAAAGGAACAGTCACTCACAGGGGAATCATCCACAGTCAAAGTGAGAAGCGTAGTCATGGACACAACTTTGCTATAGGATGCTCTTAATTGTTCCTGTGACTTCTACAGTTACTGCAAACTCCACAGCCAAGTTACAGGCACTAAGTTCTTGTACTTTGATAGCTGAGCCCGGATATTGTCATAGCTCATCTGCAAATATATTTCATGGAAAAGTACAAAAATCTTCAAAGAGGGGAAAAAAACCTAACCTTTATATTTTTCTTAAATAAACAACTTTTTTTAACGTACAACTCATTTTCTCCATCCTCCTCTCTCCCCAGTAACCCTGTACAGGTTACACTACATCTAACCAAATTAAGTAAGAAAAAAAGATTTCCACTTACCCAGCATGTTTAATGTCCCAATAGTGTTGGTCTTTAATGTTTTTATAGGATTATACATGTAATTTGGAGGCGAAGCAGGAGATGCTAGATGATAGATCTGGTCCACTAAAGAAAACCAGAGGAGGAGGGGGAAGAGAAAGCATTATTATTTTTCTATGTAACATATTAAATAAGAAAGCACTAGAGTCAAGAAGTAAGAACTATCTGCATTTCCTGTCATTGGAACTCAGCACTTCCTATATTGCTACCTACGGATGATGTGTACGCAAACCTACCGTAACCCAAGAAAAGATTTAATTTTTAGTAAAACAAAAATTAAAGCATTATATATAACCAACACTGTTGACACAGATGCAGAAGTCTGTGTGGGTGTTGACACTTTCCACTTGGAAAAATTTTAGTTACAAGCACTTCAGAGATGTTTAGAAGCTGCAAAAGTATATGCAACATTCCGTTACCCTCAAATTTTTAAGTGACTACCAGCTTCATAATATTCTTCTTGAATCGAATCTCAAATGAAAACGGTAGAAACATTTTTAACACCAGGAGGAACCTTTTGGGAAAAGTACGTATTGTATTTTGTTCGTAAGCCACTAATGACATTAGTGTCATATTTATATTTTAAATATATATGCCAAGATACGAGCATGCAAGTCTTGTCTCTTCTCCCTTGTTTTATGATAGACTTTGGACAACACATCATTTTAGTTTTAAATATTTTTTTTAAATACTCAATACAGAGATTCTGGCCACCTCCTCCCATCAAGTTATGGAATATAATTAACTAACACACTAGACAGTATCTTACAATCAAAGTAGGTATATTGACATCTGATCTAATTTAAAAAAAAGTAGATTGGGTACTGGTAGCAGAACATCCAGACAGTACAAGACCCAATCTTAATTAATTATATTTGCTGCATTTCTGTGACTGCTGTGTAAACAAACCTAAAGATTCGAATCACACACAGGAAAGAGATATTTAACACAACAGCAAAATACAGACTAATACAACAAAACTAAACTGCTACACCATTTTCATGAGTGTAAATTGGATCAAACACCAGGATTCTTAATTTAACAATTACTTCTAGCATGAGAGTACAGAGAGAAAAAAAAACAAAGAGAACTAAGGACATAACTGATTTTAAGTTCAAAGGCCAAATAATCATCAATTAGCACTTCTTTTTCTCTCCATCTTTTTTTACTTGAGTTTATTTTGAGCTAAATGAACTGTGGTTTGCTGTCTATTCATCTAGTAGTCAGGCTTATTTGTTTATTTTCATCTATTTACCCATTATAAAATGATCTATTTTCACAAGAAGCATCAAAGTCACTTCTATCAAGGTAGTTCAGAAGACACATATAGGTATGATAAATGCTATTTGATACAAGGAACACAAGCACTCAGGGCTTTATTCAACTCTGGTTTTGTAATAGGCCACCAAATGAGAGATAGTGTTGCTTAAGAAAGAAAAATAACAAATCTTCTACAACCAAGCTCATTTGAGAAAAGAAGCCAAAAGGTAATGTAAGAATTAGAATGTCAAAATGGAAGAAAGGGAAAGTAATTCCTTCATTCTGTTACAAAAACAAAGCTTGGGGTTTTTTTGTGGTTTTTTTTTTTTGTTATTTTTTAAAAAGACTCAGCAATGAAACCTGAAAGAATCTGGACAAGTCAAGGCCAACAGCTACTCTGACAGAAGACAGTATCACATGTCATAAGACTGTCTTGCCCTAGAATAGAACATTATTGGTCAAATGGTACATTCAAACCAACCTTTTTTCTTGTATTTTCTCAGGATTTTTGTAATTAACAAGCAGTAGCAAAGTACAGCAAAACAAAACTGTATTTTGACAACATACTGATTACTGTTGAGTTTAACTTTCACAGTATCTGTGACATAATAAACTTTTTCCCTCCAGTTTTAAATTAATTCTCCTGCCAAAACTAGGACAGGAATAATCCTTGACTTTCAAATAAAAAAAAAAAAAATCCGAACTTGCCCCAAGTTTTCTTTTTCTCCATTTAAATGTAACTCTACTTACTTAAACAACACAAACTCTGTGAGTTATAATTAGTACGAAATAAGATACCAAATATGAAGTTATTACCTGCTCACAACTAGCTGAGAACACTGAAATGTTACAGGAATGCGTTTCCTGTTGAAGACATTGCCTCTTCCCTGATTTCCAAATCCTTTGCTTCCCAACCTCTCCCTAACATTTTATTTATGGTTACGGCTACTGTGTAAGTGTCATGATGTATTCATGTGATATGTACCTATTACTTTGCAACAAACTTTCAAGCAATAAAAAAATTAAAAGTAGTTAAAAGACTTTCAGACACAAGCATCTCCTTCATATTAAATCATCACATCCTTTTTAAGATAAGCACGCTTGGATAATGAAGCTTTAAAAATACTGGCAAAATTGGCAAAGTAAAATATCAAACCCACTTTCTTTCTGAATCCTTAGTGAAGTGTGCTTGGAAACAGTTATATTAACTGTTGTTTTTTAAGGCTACTGGGCAATCTCGTAACTCTTGTGCATGCATACTGGCTCACCTGTAGGAGGCATGTCAAAGTTTATCCCATGGTGTACCTGTATTATTGCCCCAACACAGGAAATCCTGCATAATTTATGATTAAATTTCATTCACTGCCTAAGTTTACTACGTCAGTAGTGACCAAAAGAAAGAGAAATTATTTGAAGTCAAACCTCATCACACAGAACAGTTGACTATCAGCATGATCACAGAATCACCTTCTAAGGCAATCCACGTGATATCACCCCAAGTTTTACTGTCTTGACAGAGCAATATTTGACAGTTAGTATGCTCAAGAAGATGCCACAAAAATATATCGACTTCTTACATGTTACGATGCTCTCTTTGGTCTACAGATGTTTATCTCTAGAGCAGAGATGACCAGTTGCCTACAAGATGTCAAAACAGCCCAGAAACATAGAGACACACAGTTTTAGCAGATGTGTATCATCGGTGAGGATTTATTCTCACATAAAGTGCAGAGAAACAGTTTCATGTAGCAGATTGTCTGCTATTTGATCTCAAATCAACAGAAATTGCTCTTTTCATTCACTATCAACTCTGGTGCAGTATCAAAAGAAAGCTTTTCATAGAAGGCAACCTATAGTAGCAATGCAAATAATATCCAAAACCAGCCTGACACCGTGAGTGCTGGAGGAAGCAAGCTCCCAGCTGTGGCTCAATTCAAATTCCTGCTCAGACTACTAATGCAACTTATTATCCTTATGTTGCAGACAGAATCCTAAAAGTTGTTCTGTGTGACAAAGTGTCACTGCTCACACCATAAGCTTAAGGAGTTGAATTAAACTTCATCAAATCCGGCAGGATTTCTTGTGCTGGGGCAATAATGCAAAGATGTAGCACGGGGTAAAGTTTAATTGGTCTGTTGAGCTCTGACACGCCTCCTACAGAGGAGCCCTGAATACGAATTAAGATACGTAAGCGCCTGAAGTTTCGCCTCTGAACGTAAACTTCCCCTTCTCGCAGCAGGGAACTGCCATGAAACCAAAGAAAAAGGGTAGACTAGAAGCTGACAAAGGAACATTCACAGGAGCCACTGACTGCTGCTTGCGGGCAGCAGGTAACTCAAGCACTGTGGCTCAGAAAAATGAACAAAGCAGTAGCTAAAGTCGCCTGCAGCCAGCTCAGAGATGAACTCTGACCTGAATTTTATGCTGCTTCTTTCCACCTATTCCTTCACAATCCTTTCTAAATCTAGTTTTCAGCAAGCTTTTGCAGAGTGTAAATGCCACTTTAGGAGCATTGTGGTCTCTCAGTAATTTATTGCCTAGTCCTAGTCTGTCAAAGAAGAATTAAACACTTTCCTGACTCCCTCTCCAACACCTTAATTTTTGTTGGTTTTTAAACACCTGCTGAATTTTTGACACAGTCTCCTACAGGAGTGGTTCCTTTAATGGCACATGACAATTTGGATGAACAGAGCCAAAAACTACCTTTCCTTTTGCTGCATCAGGACTCAGCTAGGCCTATGATTACCCAAGTGGTCATATAATCATTAGAAACAAACAGAAACAAAATACAACCCACCAACATTCCTTATACTCTTCAAATTTATTTATTTTTAAACACAAAGCTAAGTGTAATATACAGTGCTTAAAAAAAGAAGAGGAGAAAAAAAAAAAGAAAAAAAAAAGAGAAAGCATTCTCCTCCTCCTAGTCCTTCCCCCTCCTTTCAGTTGCCAGCTGCCAATTGCTTTAAATGAAACTAAGAGAAAGAAGCTGGAGGAAAAGAAAGGTTTTCTTTGCCAGAGGTATAGTCTTGCTGGTTCAAAGTCTGGTTTGCCTCAACCTTCTTTTCCCCATATGCACAAAGGCAAAAAATAGACTACTGCGATGATTTGAGAACTAATGGACAGAGAGAAGATGGGGCACTTGCCAAGGGTCAGATGGCCAAACTGTGGATCAAAGGGACAGGCGGCTAGGCAGCTCCAGGGCCCTTCCTTCTTGCCTAAGAAGGAACCTTTAGAATATCAAGTCTTAGACCAATTAAAAATGTCACTAATTTCCCAAAACATTTAGAGGACCTTGGACCTTTCAGAAGGCTGGAGAGACAAGTTCCTACCCCAAATTTGTCACATTTGCGTGATCAAGCAGAAGATGGTGACACAAGTACAATTATTTCTCGTTCCACCTTCCCTCTTTTAACTAAAAAAACCCACCACATACTTTTTTGTCTCAGAGTATTGGCAGGCCAGCCAGACATGCCAAAGACGTCTACCTAGCTTGGCTGACAACCTTATGCACTCCAGCACAAAGCTGGCAGGTATTTAAGACAGCAGGTAACTTAAACTTTCCTCAAACCAGAAATGTGGAAAGCTCTCCCAGCTACTGCTTTTCAGAACATTAACTGTTTGAGTGTCTGGGACAGCATCTACTACTAGATAGGAACAAATACCTCTTGTAATTGACTTACACACCTCTTCCTTCGTTATGAAATAAAGAAAAAAAGTTGTACAACATCTAATTAGGCCCAGTAAGAAGCCCTGAGCTAGCTCTGCAACTAAGCCATAGTGCAATCAATTGAACGTAACTGCATGAAAGGTTGTGCAAAGCTTTACGTAGATGGGCAAGGGCCATAAAAGAAAACCAAATGATAAAAAAGTTCTGCAAGTTTTGTACGCAACTCAGATCAGGGGCTACAACTCTGCAAGCCACTGTGAACACAGCAGCAAGAAGCAAGTTGCCAAGCATAGGATGGTAGACTAGAGATAAAGAAACATTAAACAAAGGGTAGAATCTACCACCTTCCTAGGACAGTAAACTACATTTCTTCCAAGGAATGTCATTTCTTCCAATTTCTACCTTCAATATGTGTCATGGTACAACAAAGTAAGCTCCTGCATCCATCACTGTACTTGCTAGTCAGGAAGTACTGAGCAGAAAAACTTTGATCAGAAGTGCTCAAACAAACATTGGGGCTTTTCTTGGAAAGAAGAGTTACATCAATTCCATTACTGTAAGTCAGGCCAGAGAAGCCGACATAGTGAAGCAAGATATTTCTATTGCACTAAACTAGAAAGGACTACAAATGCGAATTAATTTCCTTGATGTTAAAAATGTTGTGTGTTACTAGAATACTACTAGAATAGCTTCATAAAAATTTACCACATTGCTCACAATGGAGCAATTCTGGAGAAGTTCATCAGACCCAGGCACCACTGCACTTCAGTCTGGACAGAAAAAAAAAATTAAGTGGCATATGTTATAATCTGCCTTACTTTCCCTAATAATACAATTTAAAACCTTTAAGTCGAATGTATTACACATCTGGCAGAAGGATAAAAGAATCATAGAATCACAGAATGGCCTAAGCTGGAAGGGACCTCAGAGATCATTTTAATCCAGCCTCCCTGTCGCCAGGGACACCACCTCTCGACTAGATCAGGCAACACATGGGGACCAAATGGGAATCGAACCCGTCACCTTGGTGTTGTTAGCGCTACGCTCTACTGACTGAGCTAACCAGCCCACTCTCCTAGGAGGGAAACAAAAAAATCTGGGATGAAAATACTGAAGCAAAAAAACCCCACACAACGCAATGTGCTGAAGAAAGACACATAAAAAACCCAGAAGTTTTATTTGTATGTGCCTTAAGTTACCTGTGAAATGACTTGCAGACTAAAAATTCCGGGAAAATGTGAAACAGTTCAGACAAATGTTATCATCTGGACTTTTGGAAGGCTGTCATTGACAAGAAGGCCACAGTCTAATTCTTTTGGCCAGTTCTGTGAGACTGCTGGTTTTATCCTCAAAGTCTACTCAGACTCACAAGCCAAAGTTCTTAAGGATAAAAGCATTTTTAGCCCCAGTCAAGCAAATGATCTATTAAAGGTCTACAAATAAAGTTATTTTACATATCTACATGCCTGTTACTAACAACATCATACCTTCTGAAAACTCCGAAAGCCGATTTCCTTGTAACTATGTATGCCATGTGCTTACAGCACTTCTCAACTTGCAAAATGTGGTTTTATTCTATCATTTTGAAAGCTTTTCAATGGAAGTCAGAAGAGCCCAAATTACCTTTGCATTCACAACAGTCAACAAAAATAGAGCTGACATTTCATAGAATCATGGCCTAGGCTGGAAGGGACCTTAGAGACATTTAATCCAACCTCCCTGTTATGGGCAGGGACGCCTCTCAACTAGATCAGGTAACACATGGGGACTAGATGATCTTTTGAGGTCCCTTCCAGCCCCTAACATTCTGTGATTCTGTGTGACCGAACGGGAATTGAACCCGTGACCTTGGTGTTACCAGCATCACGCTCAGCCGACTGAGCTAATCAGCCCCCTATTATGAAATGTTTTGCCAGAAACCAGACTGCTGATGTTAAGGATAAAAAAACCCAACACATACACCAAGGTCAAAACTGAAGAGCTTTATCTAACTGATCTTCGCATCAATTACTTCAATTAATCTCAGGACCCAATTGACAAAACAGTTCACCCATACCTGTCATGAATGTTTTTCTTCTCTGTCACTTCATATTAGAGCATACATTAGAGCACTTGCATTTGTTTTAAAAAAATCTGTCTTTGAGTGTCAGAATGGAACTATTCTTTACTACTTCATCCAGAAAGAAATAAGAGATTTTGCCTTCAGCTGCCACAAACTGCAGTTTTAGAGGTATTGTACTGATATTTTACCAAGAGCTCCTGTTTGAGCAGTGAAATGTTGGAGGTCATCAATAAAATTCCTACTCTGCAAACGTGCTCTTCTGGTTCAAAAACACAGTGTGCAATACAATCCAATTGAGTTGGAAATAAAAAGAAAAAAAACTCTAACTGAAGCCTTATGACCAAAGGATAATCCTTGCAGACTACTGTGAACATCTTTCCAAGGGAAGAGTATCTTTAAACTACATCATTTACTGACATAATGACAAAGCACTCAAAACATATTGTGTATTTGTGATTAGGGAAATAAAATCAGCATACTGTTTCCACTGTCAATTGGAAATCTGTGGCATTTTCAGGCCTGTTTTTGTTTCAAATGTGTGAAAAGAGTGGTAATCCAAGAAAACAAAATGAAAAAACAACCCACCCATAAAACTAGAAAGAAACCAAAGGCCTAAATATGTTAATGTCAACTGTGAAAGAGTTCAGCTAAGGAGGACACCTTTCAGATGCAAGAGGTGACTGGGGGTAAAGGGAATGTGCACGTATCACCTCATGAAATATTGTTTTAAGGCTTCCAAAGGTTGCTGAGCAAGCATGGGGAAGAAACACCAGAGGGAGAAGAATACGAGCTGTTTATAACTGTCTGATGTTTTACTCCAGTTTTGTTCATCTACCGTAGCTATTGTAGACAACTAGACTTAAAGCTGAAGACAGAAGGGTATTATCTGCCTTTTTAGCAGTCCAGTTTGTGATATGACTGACATCTAATGCTGTCACCATGAAATTAGCTTATACTTTTGCGTGCGTGCTTTTGGGGGTGGGATTGGTAGAGTGTATGGTTTCCTTTTTTCCCAAGGCTTTGGGTTTCTGTTTTTTCTTTGTCTCTTTCGGTGTTTTGTTGTGTGTTATAACAATATTTCACAGTAGATATACAGACTTTGGTTGCTTAAAGTTATTTTAAAATAAAAGCTTGGGTTTTACTACAAACATAGAGGCAACTTTAATGCAAAGTTGTGTATAAACAAGACAGCACTAATCCTCAAGTCACTAATTAAGCACATTACTTCTGATCTACATTTATTTAATCTAAAATTTCATTTGGTAGTTTTTGATGCAATTATATCTATTACCCTGAAGTGGGCAGATCACAGTAACATCAGATCAAGCACTGATCCTCATTTGTTCTCCAACTAATATCTGCGTGTCTATGGTTTGCAGGAATACAAGCCACAGAGATCTCAAGTAACCACCTTATGGAGCTTGTAATCTTAAAGAATGTAGAGAATGAGAGGCAGAAAATAAGCAAAGGTGGATTTTTATACTTTTTTGCTGACAATACAGGAAAGAGCAATATGAGATTCTTGTCTTTATACACCATCCTTCAGAAGAGAAAATTGTCTTCCTGTGCTAAAAAATCCCCATTTATCAGTGGATTAAACCTCAACATATGGGTTAGGCTGAAACGAAAATATCTTTACAATTCCCAAGTACTTTAAAATCAAGATTCCTAAACTACTTTCACTCCATTAAAGAATTCAGGGCCTTTGTTTTTCTGCTTGAAAAAGCCTAAAGACAAGGAAATCCTGCCGAAGGAGAAGAAAGTCCTATAACTATAGGACTGTAGTTATCACAAGGCTAAGAAATAAAATGAGTGTTTAGGTGATTCATTACTGTCTCTGGCCAATCTAGATCAAGATCCAAGAATGCCG